>NC_136961.1:10881218-11141218 GCF_032717465.1 Coenobita brevimanus
CTCAACTCCATCCCTCCACCTCATCATCGGTCTACCCTCCCTCTCCCTCCCTCCACCTCACCTACATACACCCACTTAGTCAGTCGTTCATACTCCATTCTCTCCACATGCCCAAACCACCTCAGTGTATTTCTCTTAATCTTCTCAACCACATCCACATCCACCCCACAACGTTCCTTCACTTCTTCATTTGTCAACCTGTCCCTCCACGTCACTCCACATGCTCCTCTCAAGTAACTGGTGTATATCACAGTGGATAATATACTGGTATATATCACAGTGGTAATCAGGACTCAGATTGCAGTTAATCAATGCTGGCAGCGGTTTTCCCACCTAGCTACATTGGTTAGGTTAGGGAGAGCAATGATGTGAAATTATGAGCCAACTTAGTGTAAAAGGGGTATAGCTTTCATTTCTAGTGCTAGAATATGCATTTTTTTCTCATTTATTTAAGTTTCCATTATGTGCTTGATATCCCTGTACATGGGAGGACTATCTGATATACTGGATCATCGGATTTATCGGATCAGGCATCCCCCAGTAGATCTGTTATAGTGAGGTACTTTAGTGCTGTAAATGGATGTGGTAATGTTACAGTAATTCAGTCAAGCAACACATCACAAAATAAACTACAAAACTTACCTCTTGAAACGGTTCATCTAATGTGATGAAACTTGTCGTACACAGTAATTACAGTTGCTACAAATTTTGCCCATTACACAGTGGCTCTATAAATTTTAGCCTGCATGTCAGTGGGGGCCCCCTGCTAGCAGTGGAGCCCTAAGCAACTGCTTAGTCTGTTTATGCATGGAAACTACTCTGTAAAAATAACTAATATTTAATTCCTCATTTACATTCCTTATTACAAAGTAACAGATTTTTTTCAAAGAAAGTAGGAAGTGAGAGGAGGAAGAGGGATATTTTCCACATTTGTGGTGGTGGCTTTCCTCCTGAAGAGTTGGATTGCCAAACTGAAGGAATATTGGCCTAAATCGGGAAAGGGTTTGAATCATCACCATGTGACAATGACTGTGATATAATATTCTTCCCTCAGTAGGCTTTTTCCACAGTTTACAATTTCTGACCCACTTTTCTATACCAGTCACTTGTTACCAGAGAATGACACCAGAAGATATTCATGTGATTTCAAAATATTGTTGAAAGCAATTTGCTTGTGGCCACCCTTTTTGGAGTGCTGTTTAGCATTAGATACACAAAGAATCAGACATGTTCCTATAATATTGTCATAAAATGACCTCAGGAATTACCTTTTGCTCTTTCTGCATTAAGTCCTGGGACACCCTTGTATTAGCTCTGCAACATTTCTTTGCATAATGTGAAAGGGGGAAGACTAACATATTCGTATCAAATATTCGACATATAATGTTTCAGCACTTTATAAAGTACTATAAACACATATTCACAGTACTTACAGCCTCAAAATGTAAATGCATGAACAGTATACACCTCCTAGTCTTTTTTCTATCTCATGCTATTAAGGGAGTATTGTTATGCAGCTTTCATTAAGACTAAATTCGTTTTTCATTTATTTTCATCAGGTTCAAATACTTAAGGCATAAAGGTATTAAATATATATACAGTACAGTACCAAACATTCGTTAATATATTTTTAAAAATTATATATAGTATGCACTGCTTGTAAATTACAGAAAGTAGTAATACAATATGAGGTCTGTTAAGAGTTGCATATACTGGACATGTAGAGAAAACAGTGGCTGCAGTTACTTAAAATACCCTTCCCTTAGGCTCATGTTGTCTTTGCCACCATTTCCTGCTGTCTAAACCATAAGCCTGATTTTAGTGACAGTGTAGCTATGACAAATTTGGTATGCTTTGTAAACTGCTCAATATAACTGTGCTTCCAAATCACGAGAACAACTAAAGAATCTCAGGGTATTAAACATAAATCAGTGGAAATGGTTACATAACAAGAGATTGCAGTTCTCTGGCATCCTGATACATTAAAAGGGATGCATGCCAGGCTCACCACGCATATACATAATCATAAAAATCTTACTCATATAGCCATCCAGTATCCATTTTGTCCCCATCAGGAATGTCCAGACACAAGGCAAGGCTATTCTATCCTGCACACAGTAAAATAAACAAAGTTAATCCCATATTATTTCTTTTGGAGCAAAGGGGCCCAAAGCCAGGGTACTATAATCCACAACATATAAGGGTGGAAGACTGACCATTGATCTGCCAGTATTTTTTTAAAGGGGGAAAATAATTATATACTTTCTGTCAGCTTAAGCCTTTGTGTAAAGCTAGGATTTTACTCACAATGCCACTTCATGAGTGTTTATACAGATAGCCTAACTGATAAATGTCGGTTGGCTAAGTGTCTATACAGTTAATTGATAAATGCCTGTTGGCCAAGTGTCTATACAGTTAATTGATAAATGCCTGTTGGCCAAGTGTCTATACAAATAATTGATAAATGGTTGCCGGTTGGCATAAATATGAGCATTAGAAAGTGTTGCAATATCTAGTCCCTGGAACTTTTTTCATTGCACCTGATCTTTCCAAAGTTGATTAATACTGTCCAGCAATAATAAAATACATCACATATCCCTTAGCTGAAAGTTATTAATACTGTTCAGCAATAATTAAATACATCACGTATCCCTTGGGTGAAAGGTTATTACAGTGCTGCTACACTACAGTCCTAGTGGTGACTTTCCTAAGCTCAGTACAATAATCTGGTATGAGCAGTATTCTCTTCTTTTAGCTTCAGGAGCATCTGCATGAATGACAAGTCTTATGATTTCCTGTAACCAAAGAAAATATTTACAATGCTGGTTGATGACCATTTAAGTACCTTAAATAATGGGATGATAGGGAACTGCAATGGTGCCCCTGTTAACTCTGTACATACAGAAATGCAGCATCCATCCAGGAACTAGACTTCCACACTTTCCTCGCTTCTTGCTGTGGTGAGTCACTGTCTACCATCAGGGAATGTTGGTTCACTGAACAGGATGGGCCTGCGAGGGGTAGTTTTTTGTTTTTATGCGTGGAAAAAGGAACCAAAGGCCACGAACCCGCAATTATTGTTCCTTCCAAGAGAAAAACAAAATACAAGAGAGAGACAAATTTAAGATCCGATCATTTCGAGATGCCTGGACACACTGCGTTTGGAAGACTGGAGATCATAGGAAGCAGGAAATACAGACAGAGGGAGACATTTCCAGAGATGACCTGTTGCATAAATGAAAGACTGGGAGTAACCGTTAACTCTTGCATTAGAGAGTTCGACAGAAAAGGGATGAGAGTTTGCTGCTGGACGGGTGCTACGCACCCTTCATAGAGATGGAGGAATGCATGCAGACAGTTCAGAGGAGCAGTCACCATTGAAGTAGCGATATAAAAGAAATAAAGATGCAACAGTGCAACGAAGAGACAGAGGTTGAAAGGAGTCAGTATGAGGAGGAGAGTTAATGAGACGAAAAGCCTTTGACTCCACCCCATTGAGAAGAGCTGTATGTGGGGAGCCTCCTCACACATGAGAGTTGTACTCCACACAGGGGCGGACAAAACCCCTGTATAGAGTCAAAAATTGTGCAGGGGTAAAGAAAGAACGGAGTCGGCTTAGTATACCTAATCTCTTGGAAGCAGACTTTACAAGATGTAATATAATCTTTCCAAGATAAGTCCCGAGTAAATGAAACCCCAAGCATGTTTAAGGATGATGCAGGATTAAGCTGAATATTATTAAACATTAGTGGGCATACCTGTGGATGATTTTGTCGGGTTGATAGGTTGCTTGCCTGCAGTTGATTTGTCTGCTTTGCCACACAGGCATTACTGTATAACAGCAAAATAGCAGCAATAACAGAAATAATATAAAAAACATCCGTGGACTGAAGAGGTGAGCGGAACTAATTAGCCCTCATAATGCATTTCAAGAAACAAGCATATTATGTGGACAGCACCCACACCATTTTTTTTCTTTAGAGTCATAAGATGGATGATTTCTCTGCCATACAGCATTTCCTGCCAAGACCTGTACAGCACTTCCATCCACTTCATTCTCCTCACCTGCAGGAGTGGGTTGGGGAAAATGTAACTCTATTTGAGGAATGTTGACAGGATAAGTATCAGCATCATAAGAATACAGAATTCAATGTTGGGAAGGTTAATATATAAATCACTCGTATATGAGCTACCTTGCCTTTCTCTTGCAATTGGCAGCTGCCCTTGGACTGAGTCAATAAGCTGGACAACACATTCTTTGCTGAGGCCAAACCACATCAGAAATTCTGTGCTGGTCATAGCCTCTAAAGGGTTCCTTCTGTCAACAACAGTCCGATACACGTGGTTGGAGACGCTGAATGTCTCGCAGCCGCTGAAAACGTGGATCCATGCTGAAAAGATTATATTGATATTAGCTTGATGCACAGTGGTAGTAAAATAACAACACTGGCTAGACATCAGATTCCTTGCAATGTATTTTCGATAATGTCAGCAAAATTAAGAAACAGCAGTGTAACTAACAGTTCTTATTTGATTTAATCGATTCCGCTGTGCATGTTATGATATTAGAAAATAAAACTTCTTTTCACAAGTTGCCTTGTAAAATGTGCTTCTGTTTGGTCTAATTTGTTTCAGTCTATTTACTTTTGCTTGTTACATAATTGTTTAAATATATACATGCTGTCCCTTGCACACATTACCTTGTTAAGTGTGAGCTGCTGTTTGGTTTGTCTAGTAATGGTTGTTGTTACTTTAACAGGCTTACTTAAGAGGGTTCTACACATTCCTGAATAACAAATCATTTAAAGGAGTTTGGTCATATGAAATTACTGTAAACATACCTATAGGTTCTACCAGTGTCCTGAACAACGCAGTATTTATTTAAAGCTAACCCTGTATTTCACATTTTTACCATTATTTTCTCAACCATAAACATCGGTGCTGTACTCAGGAAATGGTATTATCAGTACAAGCTGTCTGCAGTATGTTGCTTCACTGACCAGGAACATCTAAAGAAATTCATTCACACAATTTAAAGTAGACTCTTCCTTGCAAACTACTTTAAAATCAATCGTTGTGGCTTACGACACGGAGTCCTTTTATGACAGGCATATTATATTCTGTGGGTTTGTATGACTGCATATATTCTAATATGCCCCCTCAAAAAAAAAAAAAAAAAAAAAAATACAGCATTAAAATTACAATGGACATCTAGATAATATGGAAGCAATGAACTGGTGATGAATGGCAGCTAAGTTATAAAACCATTTATATCATATATGTGCTGCAGTTTATTTTTATCGTGTAGTTAATACTGCAAAATCACTGTGGGGGTGCCTGCCATACTAATGTCAGACTACCGTACTTACTATACCATACGGACAGTAACAGAAGTATTTATCAAGATTGGAGTCTTCCTCCTCAGTTACAACATTCTGAAGGTAATAAGCTATGCAAGTGGTTGGATAATCAACGATAACAAGTTATAAATCTTTATGAACATACAGAATCAAATTGCCTGAGGAGTACTTACACGAACAGTCACTGATGTTGATGTTCTAGATGTTGCGATGGTAGAGGTGCAGGGTTGTAAAAATACCGTGAAGTGCTTCAGTGTACAATTACACATCTTCCAGAGATCCTAATATTTTTGTCATCAATGTGGTATATGATTTATGTAGTGACAGTAGTTTCAAAGCAATATGACACATTTAAGAATATTGAGTGCACTCGTAAGCCAGCCAACCCCTGTCTCAAAAATGTTGTCTATATTCCAATAATATTTTAGTCTGAGTGTGAGTGCGCCGAGTTTAATAATAACAAAGTGAGTATAGCAACCTCTGAGAGACACTCAATTTGTTTCAATAATACGGCCGTTAGAATCAAGGTGGAAAAGATGCTTAGGTAACACAATCCGAAAAAAGAAAAGCATTACACCATTAAAAAAAAAAAAAAAAAATACGTGCAGTAGGCCGGGTGTCCCATTCTAGGCAGCTCCTATAACAGTGTAGGTTGACTGCTAGGATCACAAAGGGGAAGCAACTGAAGACTTTCCAACCCTAATCAAACACTCCAGCTAAGAGTGACAAGAAATGGTGATAAGGAATTGCATTTCTTATAGGAAACTGGCTTAAAAGAAAAAATATATATATGAACTAATTCTGGCATACAAGATGATCGATAATAATTCCGACATTTGCCTATCCTGTGCTCGAGTGAGTTACTTGATGATAAACGAATCCGTCATGTATAGTTCCTGTCTACTGACCATATAGGCGGTTTCACACTGCCGCCGTATAGACGTCGCTAAGTATATTCCCTATAATTATTATACTTTTAAGTGATATAACAGGTTAAGACTAAGATAATACCCAAGAATTTTTTTCAAGAAAATGCCGAACGTGTATAGCAAAATTACAATTATGAAATTAAACACAAAAATGGCACAAAAATGCAATTACATAATTAGGCTATTTATCATATTTCTCTCAGAACCCCTAGCAACCTCTCGTGGAACCCCGGTTGAGAACCGCTGCCTTAGAAACAAGATGGAATAGATGCTTAGGTGACAATCCGAAAAACGAAAAGCATTACACCATTAAAAAAAAAAAATGCAGTAGGCCGGATAGCCCATTCTAGGCAGCTCCTATAACAGTGTAGGATGACTGCTACAATCAGAAAAAAGAAGCTAATGAAGAAGACTTTTCCACCCTAATAAAACACTTCAGCCAAGAGTTTTTTTTTCTTTTTTTTTTATGCGAGGAAGACGGAACCAAAGGCCATGAGCCCGCAATAACAGTTTCCTCCAAGAGAAAAACAAAATACAACAGAGAGCCAAATTCAAGATCCGATCATTTTGAGATGCCTGGACACACTGCGTTTGAAAGACTGGAGATCATAGGCAGCAGGAAATACAGACAGAGGGAGACAGTTCCAGAGTTGATCTGTTGCATAAATGAAAGACTGGGAGCAACGGTTAACTCTTGCATTAGAGAGTTGCACAGAAGAGGGATGAGAGTTTGCTGCCAGACGGGTGCTATGCGCCCGTCGTAGAGGTGGAGGAATGCAAGCAGACAGTTCAGAGGAGCAGTCACCATTAAAGTAGCGATAGAAAAGAGATAAAGATGCAACAGTGCAGCGAAGAGACAGAGGTTGAAGGGAGTCAGTAAGAGGAGGAGAGTTAATGAGACGAAAAGCCTTTGACTCCACCCTATTCAGAAGAGCTGTATGTGGGGAGCCTCCCCACACATGCAAGTTGTACTCCACACAGGGGTGGATAAAACCCCTGTATAGAGTCAACAATTGTGCAGGGGTAAAGAAAGAGCGGAGTCGGCTTAGCACACCCAATCCCTTGGAAGCAGATTTTACAAGAGATGTAATATGATCTTTCCAAGGTAAGTCCCGAGTAAATGAAACCCCAAGCATATTCAAGGATGATGCAGGATTAAGCTGAATACTATTAAACATTAATGGGTATACCTGTGGAAGATTTTGTCGGGTTGATAGGTGTAAGAACCGAGTCTTAGATGCATTAAAAACAACCATATTATTTTTACCCCAGTCAGAGATACGAGCCAAGTCAGACATTAGGTATGCCATAGCCTCATCCCTTGTTTGTTGAAGTAACTGTTGAGATGGGCGTTGCGGGAACTGAATGGAAAGGTGAAGGGTGGAGTCATCAGCGTATGAGTGGATAGGGTTAGATGTACAGCTTAGAAGATCATTGATGAATAAAAGGAAGAGAGTTAGTGATAGGACAGAGCCCTGAGGAACACCACTGTTGATAGATCTAGGAGAAGAACGATGGCCGTCTACAACAGCGGCTATAGAACGACCAGAAAGGAAGCTAGCGATGAAGGCACAGATAGAAGGATAGAAACCGTAGGAGGTCAGTTTGGAAATTAAAGATTTATGCCAGACTCGATCGAAAGCCTTTGAGATGTCAAGTGCAATGGCAAAGCTTTCGCCAAAGTCCCGAAAGGACGATGACCAGGAGTCTGAAAGGTAGGTGAGAAGATCGCCAGTGGAGCGTCCCTGACGGAACCAGTACTGACGATCAGAAAGAAGGTTGTGATAGGAAAGATGCCTTAAAATTTTTCTATTGAGAATTGCCTCGAAAACTTTTGAAATACAGGACGTTAAAGCAATGAGACGATAGTTGGAGGGTTGGGAGTTGTCACCCTTCTTTGGGACTGGCTGAATGAGAGCAAACTTCCAGCAAGAAGGAAAGGTACAAGTTGACAGACATAGGCGAAGGAGTTTGCCTAGGCAGGGTGTAAGCACAGAAGCACAGTTCTTGAGAACAACAGGAGGGACCCCATCAGGCCCATATGCCTTGTTAGTACTGAGGCCAGTGATGGCAGAAAATACATCAGCAGAAGAAATTTTAATGTCAGCCATGAGGAAGTCAGAGGGGGGCAGTGATGGAGGAACAGCACCGGAATCGTCTAAGGTGGAATTGGAGGAGAAAGTCTGTGCAAAGAGATCTGCTTTATCAGTAGAAGAAATAGCTACAGAACCATCAGAGTAGAAAAAAGGAGGGAAGGATGATGAGGTAAAGTTGTTAGAAAGGTTTTTGGCAAGGTGCCAGAAGGAGCGGGAAGAATTCGAGTTGGAGAGTTGAGAGCATTTAGTATGGATGAAATTATTCTTAGCAGAGCGAAGAACAGACTTAGCACGATTCCGGGCAGAAACGTAAAGATGATGTGATTCAGGGGTGGGTTGGCTCCGGTACCTTTTGTAGGCCCTCTCCTCGTTGCGGACAGCATTAGAACAAACATGATTAAACCAAGGCTTTCTTGCATTAGTCAAAGGATATGAGAAAGGAATGTATGCTTCCATGCCCGAGAGAATAACCTCCGTAATGCGCAAGGCACACTCGAGGGAAAGGATGATAAGGAATATTATTCCTTATAGGAAACTGGTTTAAAAGAAAAAAAAAAATAACTGATTCTTGCAAGCAAGATGATCGATAATAATTCCGCCACATGCCTATCCTTGAAACTCTTAGTCGAAATAGCACCAACACCATCGCCGTGATTGACAAGGAATGCACTCAAACATTCCCAAAGATTACAACATTCAATCGTCGGTTTACAGTCCAGGTCATTATATCAATTATCAGAACAGACTGGGGTAAATATGACTGTCCAAAGGTCCATCGGTCGGACCTGACACCGAATTCAGGACGTGCTAGTTGCGCGCAGACTATACATTATCCAGCATATACTGTATTATGCTTAAAGACCTGTGGTGAATGCGTTCCCAGGTTTCTCTCACGGCACACATACCAGAGGCTTGGCATTTGCGATTCGGTGACGTCATTTTCTTTTTAAATTCTTGCTGCCGCAAAGAATGGGTTGCTTTAAGGTGTTTGGGTCGAACCTGTATCATTCATTTTATCACAGCTTAACCCAGTCAGCTGAATAGTGAAGGGGGAGAGGGTGTCGTCCCATCGAGGGTATTTGAGCCTTGATGGCTGTTGTCGGTACACGCCTAGACAATAGATTGACGTTATCTGGATGATGTTAGTGAAACTAGCTTTGGGCTGTTTCCCATCAAGGAAGTCTTTATAACACCATTTTACTTCACATAGCATAACCAGTGCATTTGAAATTTTTGTCCGGCATCTTGACTTAAGTGGTTCATCGGATCTACAATATCGGTAAAATATACATAGTCTTCAGTGTGTGGGACGATCTAGTCAGTTTATTTTCTCTTGATAGAACTCGGCCACTCTTGCAACATTAATATTGCATCATGGTTGCATGAAATTCATTGAGCCTTAGTTAAATGATGGAAATGACTCTTATTGGTTGCTGGTCCAGTGAACTTACCGTGGAAGGGGTTAGATATGTTTGTCAGACACAGTGTACTAAAAGTATCATACCACCAGGCGCCTGAAGGTATAAAAATTAGATTCGATCAGAAGGTCGCATGACTGGGTACCCTGTCGTAAATGGTTTTCACAGCCTACAGTGCATCAGCATTAATCATGTTGTAAGCATTTCCTTTCGTTTATTTTTTACCAACAATATCAAGTGCAAATTAATCACTTAGTAATGTTTTGAAAGTCAGTGACCAGAGTAAATAACATCACACGACACATGGCTTTTGAGCACAAAGCCTGTAGTCTGTCAATATTAGCCAGTATGAGACCAAAACGTCGAAATTTGGATATCAAAGCTTTAATCCTGCAGTTACCCGGGAGACCGGGTAGATAACCCACAAAAAAGTCCCGAAGAAATCCATGTTTTTATCTTTTTTCCAAAATTCAAGATGGCCATCACGCCGATGCCCTAAATTAGCTAAATCATGGAATCACCACAGCTATTATAATATTGCACTTAGGGTATTGCTTTTGGTGTCCAAGCCCATGTTTTCTTTTTTTTTTCTTTTTTTTATTATGCAAGGAAGAAGGAACCAAAGGCCATGAGCCCGCAGTAACAGTTCCCTCCAAGAGAAAAACAAAATACAATAGAGAGCCAAATTCAAGATCCGATCATTTTGAGATGCCTGGACACACTGCGTTTGAAAGACTGGAGATCATAGGCAGCAGGAAATACAGACAGAGGGAGACAGTTCCAGAGTTGACCTGTTGCATAAATGAAAGACTGGGAGTAATGGTTAACTCTTGCATTAGAGAGTTGGACAGAAAAGGGATGAGAGTTTGCTGCCAGACGGGTGCTACGCGCCCATCGTAGAGGTGGAGGAATGCAAGCAGACAGTTCAGAGAAGCAGTCACCATTAAAGTAGCGATAGAAAAGAGATAAAGATGCAACAGTGCGGCGAAGAGACAGAGGTTGAAGGGAGTCAGTAAGAGGAGGAGAGTTAATGAGACGAAAAGCCTTTGACTCCACCCTATTGAGAAGAGCTGTATGTGGGGAGCCTCCCCACACATGAGAGTTGTACTCCACACAGGGGCGGATAAAACCCCTGTATAGAGTCAAAAATTGTGCAGGGGTAAAGAAAGAGCGGAGTCGGCATAGCACACCCAATCTCTTGGAAGCAGATTTTACATGAGATGTAATATGATGTTTCCAAGATAAGTCCCGAGTAAATGAAACCCCAAGCATGTTCAAGGATGAAGCAGGTTTAAGCTGAATATTATTAAACATTAGTGGGTATACCTGTGGAAGATTTTGTCGGGTTGATAGGTGTAAGAACCGAGTCTTAGATGCATTAAAAACAACCATATTATTTTTACCCCAGTCAGAGATACGAGCCAAGTCAGACATTAGGTGCGCCATAGCCTCATCCCTTGTTTGTTGAAGTAACTGTTGAGATAGGCGTTGCGGGAACTGAATGGAAAGGTGAAAGGTGGAGTCATGAGCGTATGAGTGGATAGGGTTAGATGTACAGCTTAGAAGATCATTGATGAATAAAAGGAAGAGAGTTGGTGATAGGACAGAGCCCTGAGGAACACCACTGTTGATAGATCTAGGAGAAAAACGATGGCCGTCTACAACAGCGGCTATAGAATGACCAGAAAGGAAGCTAGCGATGAAGGCACAGATAGAAGGATAGAAACCGTAGGAAGGCAGTTTGGAAATTAAAGATATATGCCAGACTCGATCGAAAGCCTTTGAGATGTCAAGTGCAATGGCAAAGCTTTCGCCAAAGTCCCGAAAGGATGATGACCAGGAGTCTGAAAGGTAGGTGAGAAGATCGCCAGTGGAGCGTCCCTGACGGAACCCGTACTGACGATCGGAAAGAAGGTTGTGATAGGAAAGATGCCTTAAAATTTTTCCATTGAGAATTGCTTCGAAAACTTTTGAAATACAAGACGTTAAAGCAATTGGGCGATAGTTGGAGGGTTGGGAGTGGTCACCCTTCTTTGGGACTGGCTGAATGAGAGCAAACTTCCAGGAAGAAGGAAAGGTACAAGTTGACAGACATAGGCGAAAGAGTTTGCCTAGGCAAGATGTAAGCGCAGAAGCACAGTTCTTGAGAACAACAGGAGGGACCCCATCAGGCCCATATGCCTTGTTAGTACTGAGGCCAGTGATGGCAGAATACATCAGCTGAAGAAATTTTAATGTCAGCCATAAGGAAGTCAGAGGGGGGAAGTGATGGAGGAACAGCACCGGAATTGTCTAAGGTGGAATTGGAGGAGAAAGTCTGTGCGAAGAGATCTGCTTTATCAGTAGTAGAAATAGCTACAGAACCATCAGAGTAGGAAAGAGGAGGGAAGGATGATGAGGTAAAGTTGTTTGAAAGGTTTTTGGCAAGGTGCCAGAAGGAGCGGGAAGAATTCGAGTTGGAGAGTTGAGAGCATTTAGTACGGATGAAATTATTTTTAGCAGAGCGAAGAACAGACTTAGCACGATTCCGGTCAGAAACGTAAAGATGATGTGATTCAGGGGTGGGTTGGCTCTGCTACCTTTTGTAGGCCCTCTCCTTGTTGCGGACAGCATCAGAACAAGCGTGATTAAACCAAGGCTTTCTTGCATTAGTCAAAGGATATGAGAAAGGAATGTATGCTTCCATGCCCGAGAGGATAACCTCCGTAATGCGCAAGGCACACTCAGATGGCTCACGGCCATGGAAGCAATAATCATTCCAGGGAAAATCAAAGAAGTACTGCCTGAGGGCCTCCCAGTCCGTGGCTCCAAAATGCCACAGACGACGTTTCCCTGGAGGGTCCACAAGCCGTACCAGAGTGATAGGACGGTTAAGGTGATAAGGTTGCGATCGGAGGAGCCCAACGGAGAGAAAAGATTATCAGAGTAAGCAGAAGGATTAGTTGTGAGGAAGAGGTCAAGTATGTTGGAGCTCTCTCCAAGGCGGTCAGGGATACGGGTAGGGTGCTGTACAAGCTGCTCTAGGTCATTAACCCCTTAACCGCGGGGCGTCACTTTCGTGACGCATGGGAGCAAGGGATCATATCGCGGGGCATCGCTTTTGTGATTCTGTGTTATTTTGAATTCACCCGGGCTTCCAAGTGGGGGGCTTGTATCATTTATCAGTACTGCCAATGTCCAACACTAGTCAGCACTCCTAATCTCATCTGTACTCCCATCCATTGTTGACAATTTAGCCATTTCTCCCCGTTCTTGACTCCCCTCCCTACCCCCCCTCCATTACCCTATCCTCTCGCCTGCCCGGCCGTGCTACGCTAAGTAAATCTTCCCTGGAATTTTTCACTGATTTCATCCATTGAAATAAGCCCTATGTCCTATTCTTATACCAAATAATATATACAAGAAAGAAAGAAGGTAAGTGAGAGTGCCATACACCTGGAATTGGCTAATTATCACCTGACAACACCTCACGTGCACTCGTTCGCTAATTTTCGCTGTTTTTCTCCCCTTGAAATATGCCCTATAATCTATTTTCGTAATAAATATACATGTAAGGAGGGAAGGGAGAAGCCTAAGTGATATTTACATTCACCTGGAACTACCTAATTTATAATGTATTGTCTAGATTTCCTGCCAATCATTTCAGTGCTAGACATAGCTGTTTCAAGAGCTAACATTGGTAGCTCTGAATATCCCCTAAGTAGGCCTCCACCCCGGCCCTCCGTTATCAGTTTACTCTCATCTTCCGAAGTGAGGGTACGTATGTTTCTTCTTGCTGACTTCAAGGACTTTTTCACCCCCATGCAAAGGGCCCTGTGACCTTTACCCTCTACTAAACCTCGTGTGGAAAGAGGTAAAGGGCTGACAATTGATAAAAGAGTGACTATGATCTTTCTATTGAGTAAAACAGTGCAAGTGGAATTGTAAATAATGTGTAAATAATGTGTAAACAGCAAGTGAAAGTAATGAATGTAAATATACGTGAACAATGGAAAATAGTTTTATAAGTTACTTCAAGTGACAGTGCATAACACAGCGTAAATAAAATAGAAATGTAAATAACGTAAATAAAATAGAGAACGTAAATAGAAATGTAAATGAGTAGTATTATAAGAATACGAGTATATACCCTAGGAGTAATGAAAGTGAAAGTTTCACTCTAGCATGTCTGAATGCTATGAGTTATGAGAGTGAAGATGAAAGTGACATTCACACTCAATGCTAGTATACAGGACGAGAAAGTGAATGCTACGTATTTTACTGAAAGAAATTGAATCCCTACAGTGACAATAAACTAATACTACTGAAGGAAACTTATGGATAAAGACTGTAGATATATATAAGTGTTATATAGTAATAGAAATATAAAGTGTGAGGGGTTTTATGAATAATAAATGACAGAGTACCAAGAGCGAACTAGTGCCAGTGCGACGATCAGACGCGCTCGTAATTTCCATTGCTTTCACAGTGTTTTTTTTTTTTAGTATGGATCCCAAACTACTTGAAAATTGTAGAATAGTGTTTATAGTGTTTGTATCTGGCTGTGGTAATCATATTACGGGTTGTCGGGAAGTGTAAAGTGGAGACTTCGTTACCCTACTTCAGAGGTCTCCACAAGTCCTACGGTAACCGACGAAGGCTCAAGAATCATTCCAGGAGAAAGCTGAAGGTATGTGCCATAAGCATATTTAATTTTATTATTCTAGGACTAATAACTGATTTTTGGCAAATATTTTTTGAGAGTCTGTCGGAGCCAAAATAACCCTGCGGGACACGCAAGTCATTGGTAAACAAGCCCGCGGTGTAGGGGTTAAGGATAGAAAAGATGTAGGCTTGTTCACCAGGTGGATCAGTGAAAGGAGAGGAGAGCCAAAGGTGGTGGTGAACATTGAAATCTCCTAGAATGGAGATTTCAGAGAAAGGAGAAATGGATAGAATGTGTTCCATCGTAGAAGTAAGATAGTCGAAGAATTTTTGATAGTCAGTAGAATTAGGGGATAAGTAAACAGCACAGATATATTTAGTCAGAGAATGACAGGAAAGCCGAAGCCAGAGTGTAGAGAATTCAGAAGAATCGAGTTCAGGAACACGAGAGCAAGGTAAGTTGTTGCATATATATACACAACAGCCACCTTTGGCTTTGAAATGAGTATAGAGAAAGTAGGAGGAAACAGAAAAGGGTTTGCTGTCAGTTGCCTCAGACAGCTGAGTCTCAGTTAGAAAATGAAGGTGAGGTTTAGAGGAGGAGAGGTGGTGCTCAACAGAGCGAAAGTTAGAGGAAAGGCCACGAATGTTGCAGAAATGAAGAAGTGAGTCAGACAGTGGTTCCAGGCACCTCGAGTCGTCACCGGGAGAGGGGCGGATGGTGGGGGCATTTATGTTTCCCCCCCCTGGGGACTCCGAGGCTTGGTGATGAGATGCCATAATTTTTTGCATTTTGGAAAAGGAAGTGTAGTGTGTACTGTGCGTGTAGTTTGGTGTAGATAGAGAAATTTGTACTGGAGAGCATGCTGGCCTACTCTCTGTGTAACTGAGACACTGAAAAAGTTCAGCAAAGGGGGATGGTCAGGAACTAGTCCTGAGGGCTGATGAAACGGGAACTCCAGCACTCCCTGTCAGCAGCTTTCCATCCACCTCGGGAGTACTGCCCTGCTCGACTGGTGCTACAGTGTACTCCTCTTCCTTCTGACCCAAGGAATCCAATGAAGGCAAAATTAATTACCTCCAGTCATTTCTTATAACCATACATCACATATGGCATCCCGCACTATAATCTTTCCAACTTCCTGAAATGAAAGTCATGCAGATTGTCAGTATATTTAATTTTGAAATTATTCCTAATCTTCTTCTTATTCTTTTTTTTTTCTTATTTCAGCCACGATGTCTGGTCTCCGTGCACTGTCCCTGGAGTTTGATGCTGAATTTCCCCCTGAATGTTAGCCCAATGGAAAGACTGTGGAAGCTGGGGTCAAGGCGAGGTCTACAATTGTTGATGTCTGTCGCCAGAGAGAGGATGGTAGACACCAGTATCTCAGCACTGTGCAACCACTCATAGGTCATGTGTCCTGTAGGCAGGATTATACTAAGAAGAACAGTATCATTTCCCATAGAAAGAAGCTGAGCACTTACAGTGATAAAACTGAAACCATCAATCTTCGTTCTGCTGTACAGCATTCGAGGCAATTTGACATAACCAAGGACTGTCTGATTTGTGATGAGAAGGCAGATGAAAACAAAAGAAAGAAAGGTACCAGCAAGGAAGCTGATAGAGTGTGCAGATGTAAAACATTATTAGTGATCAATAAAATCAGGAAGCATGCTGAAAATCGAAATGATGAAATGGAGAGAAAAGTGCTGTGTCACTTAGCCACATCCATAGATATACCCGCAGCCAAGGCCAGGTACCATAATCACTGTCGTCTCAAATTATTTCGTCCAAAGAAACCACGCTCAGAACACTGTCATAACAAGAAGAAAGCCTTCAACGTCCACTGACTTTCTTAGATAACTCAGAGTGTCATTAATCGATCTGTGAGTTGGAAGAGATACAGTAATGAAAGAGAACATGAATGATGAGACTGAAGTGTATACCAGGAAACATATCGAAAATAAACCCAAGGAGCATTTTGGTGACATTGGTTGTTACATCATTGCCAGGAAACCAAATGTATTAACATTTCGAAGAGCATTTAGTGAAACTGTGCACCAGTCGTGGTATGATGACAGGAATCCTGATCTTCAGTCTGAGAAACTGCACATAATTCAAACTGTTGCAAAGAAAGTGGCTGCAGATATCCATTCCATGCTTTGTGAATGTGATGTGTGCCCTTCCCGTCGTTCTCAAGAACTTACTGCTCTGCAAGAAGCAGTTCCTCAGACACTCCACAGTCATCGAGGAACTCATATCTCAGCGAAATCGCCATCCACAAAATACTACAATATCTCAGCCTAAGAGCATTGCGATTGAACAAGCTGTCATGTCGGCCACACGTCCCCATTCTCTCCGATCTCCATTGTTAATAGGTCTAGGTGTATATCTGCACAGGAAATATGACTCACAGAGCCTCATACACATGTTGCATGCTTTTGGCTTCTCTAGCTCATATGAGGAAGCTAGGAGATAGCAGTTGTCAGCTCTCTTTGGTTCATCCCCATTCCCTCCAACTGATGATGCATTCTTTCAGTTTGTCTTTGACAGTGCAGATCACAAGGTCAAGTCCCTCGATGGGCATGACACTTCACAATGTGGGTTGCATCAAATGTGTGACACCCCGTCCTGAGTGGGACAACAGCGTGATTATCACCCGTCTTCAGAAAGACCCTTGCTCTGTTGCAATTGGTTGGTCTGGGGATATGCCGCACGATCACTACTCCCATGATCCCAAGGAAGGTCTGGTTCTGATTAATGCCAAGTATGTATCCAAGTTTACCCCACTTGGCAGTCACCTGAAGTCAATTACACACCTTGATTCTCTGTAGCTTGCATCCTGTGCACTGGGTGTCATGCCAGCTCCAAGTCGGGGTGGATTCAACCAGTTGGTGATGGAGAGTCAAAGCATTGTATTTCATATCAGTGATGTCTCCCTACCCTCCATCATTCTCATCCTTTCTGATATGAATATTACCAACTCAGTTCTAGCGTTTCCTCAGAATGAAGCATCCCGGTTCAACAAGAGTTATTGTATTGTCCCTTCTGACCAACCACTACTCATCAAAGCAGCTGACATTGTTCATGCCAGTGCTGAATTGTGTGATTCTGTTATTGTGTGACTAGGTGGTTTACACCTTCTCGTACATGGGCTTAGATGATTACATCATGTCAGGGAGCAGGGAAGAGCAGATGTGGAGGGCTGTATATACAGATGGGTAGCATACCTCATATGGTGAGTGGGCACTCATATTCTTGAGCCTTGCATGCCCGTATACTCAGCATTCAAATGACAGCCTTTGTCCTACTCTCATCTCCTGGTGTGTTGGATCAAGTTGAAACTGAAGTCCTCCACCGTCTGATAAACTTCTCCATGAGAGTGTATCCCTTGAGGATGCTCTTTCAACCAGTGAGGTGTTTCAAGCCAGTCACATCCTGGAGAAAGAACTTGAGAATATGCAGAGCCTCAGTCGAACAGCCAAGCTGTGGATTCAGCACTTCGATAGCGTCCTCACACTCCTTCATTTCTTCCGAGCTGAACAGACAGGTGGCTGGGCCCTTCACACTGATAGTGTGCAAGAGATGTTGTCCACTTTCCACGCTGCCAGTCATCTCCCATATGCAAAGTCGGCTCAGTTATGCCTTCAGGACATGGAGCATCTTCAGGGGCTGCTGCCTGCTGAGGACTTGAAGAAATACACTGCTCAGGAATACTTCACCATTTGCCAGAGAAACAAGTTCTGGTCTGGAATGCGGACTGACATAATCATTGAGCAAGTCTTGATGAAGATGATGAAGGTTCAAAGAGGCCTGAGAAGAGGGCGTGGAATCACAAACTCTACACTGGTTTACTTAATCTGTGCTCTTCCTCCCTGCATCCCCATCATGGAGGCCCTCGAGAACCTATCAGGAACGTCTTCAGCCTCAACTAAGTAGCTTAAGGAACACAAGGATTACAAGGTATTTCGACCAGAACGCCTAGAAAGAAGACGCTACAGACTTAGTCAGATTTATCAGTTCGCTGAAGGCACACAACCCCTTTGATGCCAAGTATAGCAATAAGCCGATTTCAGTGTTCACTAGCATCTCAGCCGATGAGACCATTAACCGTGATGAAGTTGGCGAAGTCGGAAGTGAGCTTCAAAAAGAGATAGTAGGAAAGAACTTTGCACAGATGACACTGAAGCGTTCTGTGAAGGCTGTGCCACTCTCTGCCATGACTTTTACCCTCAAAGTGGGAAATGGAGCAGTTGTGATCAATCGGCAGTAGATGTTAAATAGGGTCCTGGCAGTTCTTCAGTCAGGTTCTGAGCTCGAAAATTTTGTCCAGTACGAATTTGAAAATATGCCCCACCTCTCATTGACAATTTTTCAACAAGGATGATGGTCAAATATGCCCTAGTGCAGTCTCTGGAGCTCGACAAGCATATCACCACAGAGAATGTCATACCATCTGTGACCATCATTGACACCAGCCATCTGCTTCATGTAGTGGTCTGGCCAACCCCTCTCACCTATAAAGGTTTTGTCGACCTATACATGAAATACATCATAAGTCACAACAGTCCGGGGAGAATCATAATCGTTTCTGATGGCTTTGGAGATAAGAAGACCACCAAGTCACTGGAGCAGTGCAGGATTGCAAGAGGCAAAACCTCTGCAGATATTAACCTGAGGCAGTGGCTCAATCGGAAGAGAGGTGGCCTTTGGTCCTACTGGACTCAGGTTCAAATCCCTGCTGGGGCAAGGAACAGTTTAAGGATTTGAAGTTCATGTAAAACAGACTTTACTGATCTACCAGAAGACCTGCTGACATGTCATAAAAATAACCCCGCTAATACCAATACACCAATCCTGTATGATACAGCCCTAGCACGTATTCAATATGGACGGTGGGTGATAGCGCCGGAGTGGTGACATGTAGAGGTGTATGATATGCAGGAGGACTACTGGGCTTTGGGAGCAGGTACCCAGAGTCAAGCACATTTAACAAAAAAAAAAAAAAGACTGGATGTACAGACTACTGTACAAAGTCACAACAAGAATTCCTCAACAATTCTTAAAACAAGACTGCTCCCATCAGTGAGCTTACCAACCCTCTGTTGTCGAGGGGTGCAGAGGTGAATCAAGCTTCAGCTGAAGCGGACCTCAAAATTGTGTTATCTTCTGTGGCTGCTGCTGAGACGACAAGTGGACCAGTTCACGTGGTGTCCTGTGACTCCAATGTTCTTGTTATCTTGTTGGCAAGACTGAGTAACGAGGAGGTCATTCTGGTTCAACCTCAGCCATGCAAGCCATCGAAACTTATCATTATACAGCATGTGAAGACATACTTGGGGCCTGACCTCTGTGATGTCCTGCTGCCGCTACATGCAATGACTGGGTACGATACCACCAGTGCTCCTTTATGCATTAGCAAGAAAAAGCTCCTTATGCTTGCGAAACACAGTGAAGAGTTCTGCTCTTGCCAAGCCACCTTTGACAGCAAGGGAAATGACAAACCTAGCATTGCTGGAGAGGGAGAGAATTTGATGTTGATGATGTACTACGTGAAAAAATTCACAAGTCTTGATTAGGCGAGATATTTCCGCCTCAAGAAGATGATTGCTGGCGTGAGATTTTCATTTAAAACCAGACTTAGCACCTTTCCTCAACCAAGCAGTCCTGCAAAGATGCACTCCTTTCTTGTGTTCCCGCAAGTCCAGTACTGGTATGGCAATGATCTTGATCCTTTAGATTTGGGATGGGAGCAGTGGGCTGGCGATCTGTTCTAGTGATGTATTGGATACCAAATTTTAGAGCTCCATGGAGGCGGAGGCGGAGCAGGGTAACTATTTCTCATAAAATGCGGTTGCAGATAAAACTGCGGAGGTTAAGATATTAATTTTTGTGGACACAACTGCAGATTATTTTTAGCGGACGCGGACGCAGATTTTTAAAAACACATATTACAGTACATTTATGCAGTATAAGAGATGAGTTTCAGCCACACTTAAGTGTACGGCAGGCATGTTTACCAGCGTGTGTCGTAGCTGCGTCTCAAAGCTCCAGTCAAACAGAGAGAGAGGAGAGAAAGAAAGAAGATAAAAGCAAAAAATATTATTAAAGAGATATAATGAAAGAAGAGAAGAATGTATATCTTTTGATAAATTAATAACTTTAAAGAAATAATAACAAAACTCTTGTCATACTATGAAATTGTATTGGCTTTAGTCCAGATATGCCTGTATATTAACAAAGCACGTATAACTATTGCGACAGAGAGAGAGAGAGAGAGAGAGAGAGAGAGAGAGAGAGAGAGAGAGAGAGCTAACAAAGAAGAAAACAGAAAGAAGAGGGACTGGTAGGTGAGAGGAACGGAGAGGCGAGTTGTGGATGAAAGGAGAGAAAGCATGATGACAAAAAGGGAAAGGAGACATATTGGATGGGTGGAGATCAGCAACCTCTGCGGTTCTTTGACACGGAGGCGGATTATTATGCGGAGCTTTTATAATCTGAAAACACGGTGGCGGATAATGATGGGGAGCTTTTGTTCTTCTGAAAACGCGGATGATGAGGTGAAAGAGAGATTGTCCAGGTGCTTGAGGGTGCGAAAGTTGATGTATGAAGAATAACTGAAACGAAATGGAGAGGTGAGAGTGTGAGAGAATGGGAGTATGGATGGGGTATATGTGCAGGAGTAGGTGAGAATGAGAGGGCAAAAGAAGGAGTATGTATAGTTGTGAGTAAAATATGGAAGATGAGCATAAGAGAGTATGGATCAGTTGGGTCAAGGATTGTGTGGGTAAGATTGAAAGTTGGAATACAAATGTGGGAGATTGTGTGTGTGTGTATGCACCAACGCAAGATCGTGCAAGCAGAGTGAGAGAAGAGTTCTGGACAAATGTGGAAGTGTGCATGGAAGAGTTTGGAAGGAATGAGAGAGTGTTTTTGATCGGTGATATGAATGGTAAAGTAGGGAATGTGAAGGTGGATGGAATAGTTGGTGAGTGGGGTGTGTCTGCTGAGATAGATGAGAATGGCAGTACGTTAGTGGACATTTGTGCTGGGAGGGGGTTGGTGATAGCCAATACCCTCTTCAGGCACAAGATGATCCACAGTTATATATGGCGAGTGATGTGAAGGGTGGGTGGTGTACTGAATGAAAGGAAGGCAATGATTGATTATGTGTGTGTGGATGGAAGGATGCGAAGATGTGTAATGGATGCAAGAGCTTATAGAGGTTGGGGGAGTGGACTTTTTGACCACTACTTGGTGGTGGCCAGAATCAAGGTCCAATTAGGATGGAGAAATAGAAGAAGGGAGGGACGGGAAGAAGGAGTATTTGTAAGGAGGGTGGAAAGGTTACAAGAGGATGAGAAAAAGGCAGAGTATATGAGAGAAGTGGAGGAACGATTGGGCAAATATGAACTGGAGCAGATGCGGGACGTGGAAGGTTTGTACAGGATATTTACAGAACAAATATGTGCAGCATGTGATGTGGTGTGTGGGATGAAGAGAAGACGGAGGGGGGTGCAAGGAACAGCGTGGTGGAATGAAGAGGTAAGACAGGCTGTGGCACAAAAGAAGAAAGCATACAATGAATGGATGAGAAATAGGGGCGTGGAAGAAGTTGAGAGGCAGAAGAGAGAGTTATATGTAGAAAGAAAGAGAGAGGTGAAAAGATTAGTAAGAGAGAGTAAGAAGAGAGGGGATGAGGAATTTGGAATGAACTTGAGTGTAAAGTGGAGGGACTGTAAGAAAATGTTTTGGAATGAGGTGAAAAGAGTAAGACAGGGTGGAAGTGAAGTTAGCAGGGGAGTGAAAGATAAAAATGGTAGATTACTAATGGAGAAGGGAGAAAAAGTGAGCAGATGGAGAGAACACTTTAAGGAATTGTAGAACATAGAGGAAGGAAGTAATGCGAGTATAAGTGGCTGGGGAATGGCTGGGAGGAGGAGGGAGGTGAGAAAACAGGAAGAAATCAGTAGGATAGAAGTTGTGAAAGCAATGAAGAAAGTTAAATTGGGGAAGGCCCCAGGAATTGATGGAGTGTGGTGAAATGCTGAAGTATGGGGGAGAGATAGTAGTAGAATGGATGTGGAAAATGTGCAGATTGGCCTGGGAGGAAGGTCGAGTCCTGGAGGATTGGAAGTCAGGTATAATTATTCCCTTTTGTACAAAGGAAAAGGACAAAAAGAAGTGTGTGGTAATCATAGAGGCATTTGTCTTCTTAGTATAATAGGAAAAGTGTATGGTAGGATACTTATTGACAGAGTTAGAGAAAGAACAGAGGAATTAGTTGGAGAAGAACAGGGAGGCTTTAGGAAGGGAAGAGGTTGTGTAGATAAGATATACATTCTTAGATGTTTAGTGGAAAAGTTTCTAGAGAAGGGAAAGAAGTTGTATGCGGCTTTCATGGATTTGGAGGAAGCATATGACAGGGTGGATAGACAAGGATTGTGGAAAGTATTAAGAATATATGGAGTAGATGGGAAGTTGTTGGATGCTGTGAAGAGTAAGTATGATGGTCCTAAGGCTGCAGTGCGTGTGGATGGTGAACTAAGTGAATTTTTCTCCTTGAAGGTTGGGTTGAAACAGGGATGTGTCATGTCTCCATGGTTGTTCAATCTGTACATGGATGGGGTAATAAATGAAGTACAAGGTAGGGTAGTGGATGTTGGAGTGGCCCTGGTGAGAGAGGGTAGTGTTTGGAAACTCCCTGTACTGTTGTTTGCAGATGATACTGTGTTGTTGAGTGAAGACGAAAGAGAGCTGCAAGGCTTGGTGGATGAGTTTGGGAGAGCGTGTAAGAAACGGAATCTAAAGGTGGATGTAGGGAAGAGTAAAGTGATTGTCTTTGAGAGGGCTGAAGGCAGTGAATGTACAGCGAGGTTGGATGGTGAGGAATTGGAAAATGTGAGTACGTTTAAGTACTTGGGTAGTGTGATGAGTAAGGATGGAGGTTTGGAGGGTGAAGTGCTTGAAAGGGTACAGCGGAGAAGAAAGGTTGCTGGTTCCTTGAAAGCAGTGATAAGAAGCTGGGAAGTGAGCATGGAAGTGAAAAAGTTACTACATGACAGTATTGTGATACCAACTCTAACGTATGGAAGTGAAGCTTGGACGTTGCTGGAAGGACACAAGTCAAGAGTGAGAGCAGTGGAAATGAGTTATTTAAGAGGAGCCTGTGGAGTCAAATGGAGAGACAGGCTGACAAATAAGAATATTAAAGGAGCGTTGTGGTGTGGATGTGAATGTGATAGGAAACGTTAGGAGGAATACACTGAGGTGGTTTGGCCATGTGGAGAGGATGGAGGGTGAAAGACTGACGAAGAGAGTGTATGTGAGTGAGGTGGAGGGGGGAAGAGGGAGGGGGAGGCCGAGGATGAGATGGAGGGATGGGGTGGAGAGGTGTATGAGAGAGGGGTGTGTGAGTTGGGAGCAGGGCAGTGAAATGGCGGGGGACAGGGAGACGTGAAGGCGATTTGTTGTGGCCACCCCGAACGGGATTGAGGCGTCTGGCAATAGATAGATAGATAGACATTATTTTCACTGTGGAGGCTCCGCAGAGGCGGAGGCGGATATCCGATACATCACTAATCTGTTCCCTATCGGCTCTGATCGTGCTGCTGCTCTAGAGCGACTGCTCATCATGATATTTTGTGACTGTAATGCGAGGTGCAAAGATAATTCAGCTTGCCGGTGTAGAAAGGCTAACGAAGCATGCAATGCTATGTTTGGAGGCTGTGTGGGTATGTCCTGGACAAATGTGTTTGATCACTCGCTCGCAGTCCACCTCTCGCCGAGGCAACACTTCCACCGCTGTTCCCGGCGGGACCAGCTCTCCACAGCAGCCGCACCAGCCGAGGGAGGGGCCTGTCCTTCCATCATGAGGAGTGCCCTGGTCGGTCCATCAGGAGATCGAGGCTCCTCCGCCCATTTATACCCGGCCGACGACCCTCTCTCCTTTACCACCAAGGCCGGGGTTGTGCCTCGTTGACCACCAGGACCGGGCCTACCCTCCACGCTTCCACCTGCTGCTGTGGAGAGCTGGAGCGAGTCAGATGGGGGTTGAGGGCAGAGTTCGGGACTTCCACCTGAGCTTCGGCGCCCTTACCATCGGCGCCGTTTTGTACATCGCTCTTTCGTCCCTCTCTGCCCTCTGTTAACATCCGAGCAGCCAGCCGCATTCCATCACCGAGTCGTTTGGGGGTTCGACCTGAGCAAGCCGGCGCCCTCTCCATCGGCGCCGTGCTGTCTACCGCTCTCCCCCTTGCCTCCACGATCATCGGGTTGTTTTCCATCGCCGCCTCGTTCCCTTCCTCTGCCGCCCTTGCCCTGTCTGCACGCCTTCGTCCCTGCTTTGCTCCTGAATAGGAGCTATTTTCGCCACTCTGTGACGGGCTCTTTGTTTGCCCGTTCCCCACCATGCTGTGGGGAGAATATTCCACCAACCATGTGTTTGATGATGACATGGAGCATGATGCAACTTGAGTCTTTAGTCTTCTTAAACATCTCAGGCATGCTTAGTTCATGCAGGACGCTTCTTCCATAGTTGATTGTGGTTAAAGTGTATTTCTGTTTAATAGTTGTTGCCTAAACTTTTTGCTAAGTGCATTGTGTGGTAATATTCAATGTTGAACCCAATGAAACCGATATTATTGTAACTCACATAATAATTATATGTTGCTCTGCTCTGTGATCAATAAAAGTATTGTGTGGAACTCATACACCTATATAATTGATTCCTTATATCATGATACATGGGTGTAGACACAAACAGCACATTTTAATTTGATCGGCTATTACGATATTACTCTTTAAAGATTTCCATTGTTAGGCAGTATGTCATACTGGACTTTTATTAATAAGAAATGACAGGAAGTAATTAATTATGCCTTCACTGGATTCTCTGGGTCAGAAAACATGGGATTAGGCATCAAAAGCAATATCCTAAGTGCAATGGCTTACGAGCTATGCCGATTCCATGATTTAGCTAATTTGGGGCACTGGTGTGGTGGCCACCTTGAATTATGGAAAAAAAAAAAAAAAAAGGAATCTTCGGAACTTTTTTGTGGGATATCTACCAGGTCATCCGGGTCACTGTGCAAAAAGTCAGCCTTGACATCCAGATTTCGACTTCAAATCCTAAATACAGTGGACTATTGGGAGTTAAAGCTGAGGTCACTTTGCGGCCGAGACAAGAAAAGTGAAAGTGGTGGGGGAGCAGCCACACCACGTATACTCCACTCTTCCACAGATGGTCCTTCAGGGTTGCCAACCATTCGCTTTCAGAGCCTAGTGAGGCGACATTTGAACTGAACTGCGCGAAATATTGTAGGGTTTTGCCATGGTATTTCCCACCATAGTCAAAGAACAACGCATCAAGTTGGTTCGATAATCCCTTGGGACGGGTTTGGGACTTAAACGCCTTTTTGACAGAGAACAGAGCGAATGTTGACGAGAGGGAAGAAAACAGTGGCAGGAGGAGGGGGAGGGTTTGAGAGAAAGTGATATGAGACTAACGGGAAAAAAAAAAAAAATGGTACAGCTGCCAGTGTGTGTGTGTGCTTCCTCCGCATATTCCTTTGTGTCTCCTTAAATCTATATCAGAAAGTCTGCAACAATAAATATATCAAGCTGTCATATATATATATATATATATATATATATATATATATATATATATATATATATATATATATATATATCCTACTCTAAGTTGTATCAACGATAATTATAGCATAACAGATATGTAGCATACACAGCAATGTAAGATCTGATGCACGTAAATTATAAATATACTTAGGACTTCATGATAACTTTTTTTTTTTTTTGCATGCATGAAGCGGCATGTATAATACGGTGGCTGTAGGTATTTAACATCTAAGTTGGAAGCTGGTAGGAAGTGCGAATATGAGAAAAACAAAGAGAATAACAGCAGTTTAACTAGACGACAATAAGACAAGACAAAAAAAAAAAAAAGTGGTTGTTGGGGTTTCAATTCTCCCTAGAGCAGTGGTTCCCAACCTATGGGTAATTACCCACAAGTGGGTAATTTGGATATTTTGAGTGGGTAATGGAAGGCTGAGAATAAATAATAATAAATAAAAATTTAGTATATGAATGTGTGCTTTTATTTTACAATGTAAGTAGTGTTTCAAGCATTTTTCATAAAGGAGTATTAGTTTGCTAGTCTCAGTATTTTCATTATTCACTGTGATTGTTAAATGGGATAATAATTACTATCTTTGGAGTATTCAATAAGTTATATTTTTTTTCCTGAAGGTATGTAAGTAATGAGAGTACCTGTATGGTCATATATATTTTTAGTTTTTATTTGGAATTCAGTTAATTGAAAAGTTAAAGTATTTACTCATACATACATGTAAAAACTGAGATTATATAAACAAATAAAACATCAAGCCTTCAGTATATTGTTTGATAACCCTTATTTATTTATTTTATCATAAATATATACTACTGTACTTACACTTGATGATGTGGGTAACACAAACTTGAAGAAGTCAGTAAACGGGTAATGTAATGAAAAAGGTTGGGAACCACTGCCCTAGAGGATCTGGCGTTTGGAGGGCGACTTACCATGCAGGACTGAATGCCTTCAGTAACCACCGACTTGGCAACCCTGAGTCCGTCACCCTCCAGTCAGTCTCTTCCTGTCAGACACGGTGGAAGTGCAGGTACTGTGCTCGCAGCATGTGTGCGTGTGAACTGTTTTTGTATAACAGTGATATTAAAACAGAAGAATTATAAGCATTTTTAATAGAAAATTTTGCCACTATATTCTCATAAAAACATTAAACGCGATTTAAGTATTCATGTATAATTCTAACATTATGCTGCTGCAGCAGTCCAGGTATACCCACAGTGTTTTAATCATAACATTATGCTGCTGCAGCAGCCCAGGTATACCCACAGTGTTTTGCTGTGATGTTAATATCAATCAAATGTGTGTGTGTGTGTGTGTGTGTGTGTGTGTGTGTGTGTGTGTAGTTCGGTGGATGGGTGGGTGGAGGTGGATATAACCTGAAACAGTTGGGCATCTCTGCTTCTGCAAACGCTGCTTAACCATTTTTGTAGTGTTTTCCAAAGTTTTGAACCGAATGACGTGTTCGGTTGATTTATTTTTGTTGCCACCGGACTGTTTTATCTATGGAGACTCCTTGACCCATGTGCAGTGCAGGGATCAATGAAATGCTATATCGCACCCCTCCAATTTGAAAAGTCTCTCCTGATCCACGGAAAGTCGTCTAAAAATAAAAGGAAATACAGAATATAGGCCCTTGGGCTTGAGAGGTAAGCAAGTTTTTATCTGGGGCTTCCCCGGCAATTACGTAGGTAGAATGAAAATACAATGTTCTGCTTAACCCTTTCCACCTTTACCAGCCGCGATAGCGAAGATGGTATTGCTTTCAGTTTGTCTGTGTCTGTCTGTGTGTATGTCTGGAACCACGATAACTTTGCAATCGCCTAAGATATTATCACAAAATTTTACAGGTGAATGATACGGAAAAAAAAAAAATCACGATTACGAAATTGATTAATTAGGTCAAGGTCTGTGCGTCCGTTACCAAGATTACTTCGCAACCGCTCAGAATGTCATCACAACATTTTGCTGGTGTGTAGTAGAGATGAAAATCTCCTACGAACATTGTTTTCAGTTTCTGTGTGTGTCTCCTAGCACGATAATTTCGCGACCGCTCAAGATATCATCACAAAATTTTACATGTGTGTAGTAGGGATGAAAATCTCATAAGAGGGTTCGAATTGGTGAAAATGCAGCAAGGTCAAGGTCATATTTCGAGCCGCGTTAGATATGTAACGGCACGCGGCTGGTGTAATTTCCCCTTTGGGAGGGCCTCTGGTATAATGCATTTTATTTTTCCCACCAACAGCGATTTACTTCACCTTGTGACAGAATTTTCGTGCTTTAGATGCAAACTTCATTTATTCCTTCAACCTTAGACGATTAGGCTAGTCTGGAGACAGTAGTAGTAGTAGTAGTAGTAGAAGTAGTAGTAGTAGTAGTAATTATAATAATAGTAATAATAATAATAATAATAATAATAATTACACTTATGAAAGGATTAAATATTCGCTTTAAGTCAGTAGTAATAGCTTTGGAAGAAGAGGAGGAGGAGGAGAAGGAGAAGGAGGAGGAGGAGGAGGAGGAGGAGGAGAAGAAGAAGAAGAGGAAGAAGAAGAAGAAGGATGACTACATCTTAGTGAAAGAATTTTGGTGTTCATGTGCATTTTTAAGTTATCCTGACGCAGTTAAAAATATTGCACGACTAATGTAGATTTTATTACGATGCGTCACATTGTTTACTTACCATCTGTGACCAAAAATAAAGATCCAAAAAATGAGACAAGTATAAAAAATAATAACATTGCCTATACTGTTTTTACTCTAACTTTGATATAAAAAGTAACCCAATAACATTACCAATGCTGATTTTACTTTAACTTGGTCCAGATTTCGTCCTTTTGCAGCTTTCTTCTTGTAGCTCAGTGTTATAAAATCCAATACTACGACTCAGCGTGCAAGCTACGTACTTTCCTAGCAGTTTATGATGACTATAGTCGCGACGCACGACTTTGAGGTTGTCATTATTGTATTCTGGCAACCTACCATTCAAAAGTGCGTCTGATTTCGTGGAGAAAATGGGACGCATGTGATTCGTGTATAATATGTTCGTGTATAATAATATTCGTGTATAATATATTCGTTCATAATAATATGATTCGTGTAAGACAAGAAATCGGACACACTTTTGAATGGTAGGTTGCCAGGGTACGATAATGACAACCTCAGAGTCGTACACCGCGACTATAGCATCATACTCTAATGTAAATCTATTCTAACTGTTAAGAGACGAAGATGGAGAAATGGTAGCTTTTGACCATTATATATATATATATATATATATATATATATATATATATATATATATATATATATATATATATAATGGTCAAAAGCTACCATTTCCCATCTTCGTCTCTTAATATATATATATATATATATATATATATATATATATATATATATATATATATATATATATATATATATATATATATATATATATATATATATATATATATATATACAATATATATATATATATATATATATATATATATATATATATATATCTATATATCTATATCTAGATCTATATCTATATATATATATATATATATATATATATATATATATATATATATATATATATATATATATATATATATATATATATATATATATATATATATATATATATATATATACAGTATGTATATATATATATATATATATATATATGAGCAAGTGACCAAAAATCACAACAAAAAACCCTTGAATGCGCGAGTTAACCGCACAGAACGCGAGGCAGAGGCAAGGAGTGGCTAAAAAATGCCATTTTCTATTAGTGTGAGACCACCCCTCACACAGCGCGTCACGTGTCGTCTGCTCCTCTTCCTGTTGAGGATGAAGAGGAAGCAATGTCAGAAGTGTCAGCATTGGACTTTGAAGGGTTTATGGCCGAAGTGAGTGACTTTGATGCTCCTGGGGAAGGTGTTCAAAAGGAGTCTGTGGAGGGAAATGTTGGTGTGGTGGGAAGTGCAGTGGGGAGTGCGGTGCTGTGTTGCCGCGCCTCGGAACCCCTGTTATTTTAGGTCATCAGGCCTGTTGCATACTGATGTTAAGGTGACTGTCCATATTTTTGTTATTGTAGCTATAGCTTTAGTACAATGTCTGAAAAATATGACCTTTACTATGTCTCTAAGGGCCAAAAAATGTCCAGGTATGAGGGGGTACCGCCCATATGTAATTATTCCCATAAGATTATGTATTCCCAGTACGCGAATTCCCAGCGCACGAGGTCGTGGACCGCCCAATCTCTTGCGCACTGGGTGAGCCTACTGTATATATATATATATATATATATATATATATGTACTTTATATATACACGAGTATATAGATAGATAGATATATAGGTAGATAGATAGACAAATTGATAATATGCCACTCAAAGATAGTTTTGAAAAAGTATCAGCTATTACGCTGCTTCTTGCACAGTCAGGGACAAAAGTCTATTGCCAGACGCCATGATCCCGTAAGGGATGGCCATTTGACTCTGAGTTATTTGTTTTATGGGGAGGGACACTAATCCCCCACCAACCCATTTGTTGACACGTAGGGAGCTCGTATGGTTTGGTTATATGGTTACCACCCACCGCTGTAAATGGTTTCTTGGCTTACAGGAAACCATTTGGCTTGTCACTCAATGTAAAACCACCCGTAAAGACAAGCAATAGGAAGTGACAGGAAAAACGGGAGAAATAGGAAGAGAGGAGGGAAGGGACAGAAAAAGAATGATAAAGGCTAAGGAAGAAGTTGGCAGCACTACATCAAGTGAGTGGATGATGATCGCCACCACCTACCACTCGGGAGAAAAGACCGCTTAATATTTCACCTCTTGTGCTTGTCACTCACCTTTGCTGGGTAATATACCTAAGCTGAGAGTGACTTTCTATGTTATCAACCAATACATGATTCCCGTCATATGATGCATAGGTGAGCAAAGTGAGGATATGCAGTATGTCCCTACTACACTCAGTGGAATAGCAGGTGAACTTTTTCCCTTCGCGTACAGTTGCGAACTAAAGTAACCCATTCCATTACCGTAAATAAACAGATAAAAGATGACATTGCAAACCCATTAATGCTAGCTTAGGAATCTTACAAACTTTTTTCAGAAGTCTCTGTAAGAGTTTCATAATTATTCGACTATAATATGGATTGGTATTATTGCCTGCATTTTATTATTATTATTATTGAAAGCAGTGATAAGAAACAGGGAAGTGAGCATGGAAGTGAAAAAGTTACTACATGACAGTATTGTGATACCAACTCTAACGTATAGAAGTGAAGCTTGGACGTTGTTGGAAGGACACAAGTCAAGAGTGAGAGCAGTGGAAATGAGTTATTTAAGAGGAGCCTGTGGAGTCACATGGAGAGACAGGCTGACGAATGAGGATATAAAGGAGCGTAGTGGTGTGGATGTGGATGTGATAGGAAGCGTTATGAGGAACACACTGAGGTGGTTTGGCCATGTGGAGAGGACGGAGGGTGAAAGACTGACGAAGAGAGTGTATGTGAGTGAGGTGGAGGGGGGAAGAGGGAGGGGGAGGCCGAGGATGAGATGGAGGGATGGGGTGGAGAGGTATATGAGAGAGGGGGGTGTGAGTTGGGAGCAGGGCAGTGAAATGGCGGGGGACAGGGCCGACTTGGAGGCGATTTGTTTGTGGCCACCCCAAACGGGATTGAGGCGTCTGGCAATAGATAGATAAATAGATTATTATTATTATTATTATTATTACTGCTGCTTCGCTGGTTGTTGATGTGATCATTTCACTAGTCTATTGTTACGCAGCTGCTCTTACTACTTTACAAGCAAGACTGAGTGGGAAAAAAAAATTTGTTGTAATCATATTATTTACAAACAGCAAGTTAAAATATGGCTTCAGAAAAACCATCTCTGATTTACATGGAAAACAATCACACATTTCCCCAGAATAAAACATGCAACCATCGAAGTTAGAATTCAGGTCTTTTGTAGCCTTTAATAGGAAGAGTGGGAATATGAGTGTCGTAGCTACCCTACGAACCTACAGTACACAGGACTTATCAGCTGATGGGCCAGTATGCCTCCCCATATCCCAGGACAACCTTGTCCAGTAGTGGTAGTAGTAGCAGCACCAGCACCACCAGCAGCACCAGCACCACCAGCAACAGCAGCAGTAGTAGTAGTAGTAGTAGTTGCAACCCCAGGCTCAAATAAGCGTAAACCCGGTGGGTTGCTGACCTTAAGATTCCCTCCTTTTTCGATCCCACCCTTCTCTCGAGGGATAGGGAGAGATTGAGGGACATTTGCCAGGTCATATCGGTGTCAACACGTGAAGGTCTTTTTTTTTTTTTTTCCCCTTTCGAGTCTAGTACTATATGCTTATCCATATATGAATAAATATTCGCACAATTATACCCGACAGTGGACGTTACCCTGATTATAGAGCTTTTACTCCAACCTGACAAACATCCCTAACCTCTTTCAGTTCATCTGACGGCCAGGTGTACTCAGATTGGAGGGTCAATTTGGCCGGTAAGCAAGGAGACGTATTTGAACCTGACAACGAAGAATCATTGTCACCACGACACAATATTCAACCTGTATAAGCTCCATGAGATGAAAACAAAGTATAATGTATGTTGATTCCTTAGTACCATGAAACTACAAGACTGGATTTTAACATGGGTATATTTCTTTCGGTGACTATAGGGTTTCTTACCTTCACTTGGAGTAGATTTTCGCCCCTTTTCACCGTATGTCTCGCAGTCCAGGGGCCGAATAGGACAATATAACGGCTGTGCATCCTATCCTTAGCATTTCTTCGTGATAAGCATCAAAGTCGAGTGTTAGTCTTTTTGAATGTTAATCTACAGCTTAACATTCAAGATGGAGAGATGGCAATTGTAACCAAGTTAAAATGGGCAGAGTCTTTATTTCACAGCACCATATTGCGTCAGAACTGTTCTAAAATAAAAGGAAAAATAAAAGCAAGAGAAGAGAATAGGCCTAACTGCAGTGGGGCCATTCACACACACACACACACACACACACACACACACACACACACACACAAGGATATCTGCAGTAGGCTGACCAGTACTAGGCTGCTCCTGTCTAAGAATACGAGTATGACTCAGCAAAGTTTCTGACCGGAATCGTGCTAAGTCTGTTCTTCGCTCTGCAAAAAATAATATCATCCGTACTAAATGCTCTCAACTCTCCAACTCGAATTCTCCCCGCTCCTTCTGGCACCTTGCCAAAAACCTTTCTAACAACTTTACCTCATCATCCTTCCCTCCTCTTTTCTACTCTGATGGCTCTGTAGCTATTTCTTCTACTGATAAAGCAGATCTCTTTGCTCAGACTTTCTCCTCCAATTCCACCTTAGACAATTCCGGAGCTGTTCCTCCATCACTTCCCCTTTCTGACTTCCTCATGGGTGACATTAAAATTTCTTTAGCTGACGTATTTTCTGCCGTCACAGGCCTCAATACTAATAAGGCATATGAGTCTGATGGAGTCCCTCCTGTTGTTCTCAAGAACTGTGCTTCTGTGCTTACACCCTGCCTAGGCAAACTCCTTCGCTTTTGTCTATCAACTTGTACCTTTCCTTCTTGCTGGAAGTTTGCTCTCATTCAGCCAGTCCCAAAGAAGGGTGACCATTCCCAATGCTCTAACTATCGTCCAATTTCTATAACATCCTGTGTCTCAAAAGTTTTCGAGTCAATTCTTAATAGAAAAATTTTAAGGCATCTTTCCTATCACGACCTTCTTTCTGATCATCAGTATGGGTTCCGTCAGGGAAGCTCCACCGGCAATCCTCTCACCTACCTTTCAGACTCCTGGTCATCCTCCTTTCGGGACTTTGGCGAAAGCTTTGCCATTGCACTTGACATCTCAAAGGCTTTCGATCGAGTGTTGGCTTAAATCTTTAACTTCCAAACTGCCCTCTTTCAGTTTCTATCCTTCTATCTGTGCCTTCATCTATAGCTTCCTTTCTGGTCGTTCTGTAGCCGCTGTTGTAGACGGCCATCGTTCTTCTCCTAGATCTATTAACAGTTGTGTTCCTCAGGGCTCTCTCCTATCACCAGCTCTCTTCCTTTTATTTATCAATGACCTTCTTAGCTGTACATCTAACCCTATCCACTCATACCTGGTACGCTGATGACTCCACCCTTCACCTTTCCATTCGGTTCCCGCAACGTCCATCTCAGCAGTTACTTCAACAAACAAGGGATGAGGCTATGGTACACCGGTCTGACTTGGCTCGTATCTCTGACTAGGGTAAAAATAATCTTGTTGTTTTTAATGCATCAAAGTCTCAGTGTTTACACCTATCAACATGACAAAATCTTCCATAGGAGTACCCACTAATGTTTAATAATATTCAGCTTAATCCTGCATCATCCTTGAACATACTTGGGGTTTCATTTACTCGGGACTTTTCTTGGAAAGATCATATTACATCTCTTGTAAAATCTGCTTCCAAGAGGTTAGGTGTGCTAGGCCGACTCCGTTCCTTCTTTATCCCTGCACAACCCCTATACAGGGGTTTTATCCACCCCTGTGTGGAGTACAACTTTCATGTGTGGGGAGGCTCCCCACAAACAGTTCTTCTCAAGAGGGTGGAGTCAAAGGCTTTTCGTCTCATTAACTCTCCTCCTGTTACTGACTCCTTTCAACCTATGTCTCTTTGCTGCACTGTTGCATCTTTATCTCTTTTCTATCGCTATTTCAGTGGTCACTGCTCCTCTGAACTGTCTGCATGCATTCCTCCACCTCTACGACGGGCGTATAGCACCCGTGTATCAGCAAACTCTCATCCCTTTTCTGTCCAGCTCTTTAATGCAAGAGTTAACCGTTACTCCCAGTCCTTCATTTATGCAGCAGGTTAACTCTGGAACTGTCTCCCTCTATCTGTATTTCCAGCTTCCTATGATCTCCAGTCTTTCAAACGCAGTGTGTCCAGGCATCTCGAAATGATCGGATCTTGAATTTGGCTCCTTCTTGTATTTTGTTTTTCTCTTGGAAGGAACAATTTTGTGGGCTCGCGGCCTATGGTTCCTTCTTCCTCACATAAAAAAAAAAAGAAAAAAAAAAAACTAGCACGAGCCAAAGACTGTTCCGATAACTAATATTTTCAAGAGGCATCCATTCCAACCCAGGAGCAGTGGTGATGACATGTTTGTGGAAGGACCCTCTCGACAACAGAAAGCACCGCCATCACATCCTGTGTGACGGGCAGGCTTCAGTGAAACCGTCACGCAGCGGTAAATCACTGCATTATTCTCGTAAAGCGCCACACTGCATCTTCATTGCAATGTAACCCTGATTCATTCTTTTTAACAATGACAGATAATTTTCCGTAGCTTATTGGCAGAATGAGACAATACTGTGGATTTACATCCCTTTCGTGGCAACCTCGAGATTTTTATCTAGTGCAGAGGCTCCCGAACTTTCCTAGTCTTTCCCCACTTTAGCCGTAAAATCTTTGATGATTCGCCCCCCATTCCCCCGATACCACAGGGGGAATTTCCTCTCCCCTTTGGGAGTTATTTCATATAATTAGATTCTAGAATTAAATGCCTCCAGTTTTATGGTACCCTTTTGCACGTTAGGGCAATAACTAAAGATATTACTGAGGTTCAATAATATTGGAATACTTTAGAGGTTGTGTGTTTTTTTGTAGGAAGATAAATATTGGAAGTCAGAAAACTTTACCTTATTCATAAAGGCATGCAGTAACAGCCAAAAACCATTTACCCATACAAATTACCAAATCAATGACCAAGAGCACACCAAAAGGACTACTTTGGCCATTTTAGTCATACCTGTTTATTCCCCTTGTTGGATGATTAACATTCTCCCCAGAGGGGAATTCCCCCCCCCCCCCCCGGTCGCACTTGGGAACTCCTGTTCTAGTGTTAATTTGTTGTTACTGTTCCGAAATTAAGGGGAAATGGTAATGTTTCGCCTGGTTAAAATGAACAGAGTATACATAAAAGAAGCCCGCTTGGCTTCCTGTCATGGATAAAGGTCATTTCCAAAAACAATATAAGAAGAGCAAAGAGGATAACGTCCCCCGCCCACAAAATTCTCAACCCGAAATTGATATGAAATAATAAGAATAAACTCAGTGTAACATAGAACAAGTACTTTCGTTGACTGTGCAAACTGCTCTGCGCCATAAAACCATCAAAGGGGGTGAAGGTAAATAAAATGAGCATGGTGACCAAAGAAATTCTTGGGATGAGCTAGAAAGTTGATGGACGGTGGGTCTGAAACAGGGAAGCATACCCTGTGAAAGTAGATGTTGTAGAATTAGTGGTTTGGGTGCAGTGAAGGTTTCTTTCAAAAAATTCTCCGAGAGTTAAGTGTAAGTAGGAAAAGAAAAAGGCGCCGCGGGCAAAGAAGTTGGTGATATTAATTGGAATTGTGGGCGGGTGTGGGGAGGTGCCAGGAGAGTATGCCCTGAGGAAGGTAAAGGTTTTAGTTTTCCCAACAGCAACAACATAAGCTCCTATTGTTCTCATTTACAGTACCTGTTCTTGCTACGCAGATAAAAAATGAAAGTTGCTGTAATGATGGAAACGGCCATGAATAGAGAAGTGAGGCACAAACACAAAATAAAATTGGATTAGTTAATGGCAGCGAATGAAACCAACCTTTAATGTATAGCTAGTTTCTTATCATGAAGTAAAATAAGAAGTATATGAGAATGAACCTGAAAGTGTAGTACTAGTAGTAGTAGTAGTAGTAGTAGCAGTAGTAGTTAAAAAAGTAGTAATAGTCGTAGTAGTAGTAGTAGTAGTAGTACCGTAGTTACAACTTCAGGTTCATCTGAACGTGAACCCAGTGGACTACAGGCTGAAGGTGCTCTTCGCCTCCAGTCATCATCTGCCTTTCTGAAGGATAGGGAGGGAACTGTGGTATTACTATATAACCAGGTAATACTGTATAACCATCACCAGAAGGCATCCCTCTTCAGTACCACAATGCAGTGAATAAAGAAATACAGGAGAGATGAGAGAGGCAGCTGTGCCAGTGAAAAGAGGCAATAAACAAAATGACAGATATGAAGCAAAGCACACACAATAAGGAGTGAGAAGGCATCAGGTATCGCGGCCTTGGTTGGGGATCAGGTCTGGGTAATAGCTGGTTTGAGAGAGAACAGACAAGCTAAGGTATGCACGTGATTGCGACGGTGTGGAAGGGCCTTTGTTCATTGATGATAGGGATGGTGACATGGATGGAAATCACACCCCTACCCTCCCACCACCACCACAACCAACACACACACACACACACACACACACACACACACACACACACAGCAACTTGCCTCGCTGGTCGTATGCGCGTTTTCTTTTCCAGGAAAGTCTGGATTAGAGTATGCTAGATTAGTTTGTTAGATTATGTGGTGGTAGGTTAGGGCTAAATTAAGCTTCTCGTGGTCGGAACAACCCTGTTACCCTACACCAGTGAACGGCTTTGTATTTTATTTAGCTGAGAGTGACTCATTCTCTCCGACAAGAAGAGTATGTTTTCATCTCTGTTTATTTGTCTGTTAGGAACCAGGATTTTTCTAAAACAAAGAGAGAGACCTGGACCATATTTGGATGGTAGACAGCCCATGTTCCAGGAAACAGTCGATTAACTTTTGGGACCGATCCTGATAGTATTACAGATTCTGGATCCGGAAAACACTTTTTGAGAAACTCTAATCACTGACGAGAAAACCTTACCCATTATGAAGAGTGGTTTGGAAATTACGTTGCCCTTGTCGGAGAGATGCGCTCCACTGAATGCCCTTCCATTTAGAGTCTAAGATTGTTCAAGTAAACGGGATAATCTTGAGATGAGGAAATAAATGTAGCACACGATGGCGAAATGGTTTATAGTTGTGAAATATGAGGGTATTTTTCCTAGGGATGTATCGGATATCCGCATCCGCATCCGCGGAACATCCGCATCCATTTCGACATCCGCATCCGCACTTATGTAAAAATATACATCCGCATCCGCATCCGCATTGGCATTTCAATAAACATCTGCATCCGCATCCGCATCCGCATTTGAACGAGACACAAAGCGGATGTGGTGGATATACTAAATACAAAGCCTTCGTTATAAACAAAAACATTAGTGTTTTTGCGTGATACGACTTGCTTGCTGTGTTTACTGTTTACCATGGTAGGTGGTCATAAGGACAATGATTTTGTAGTTATTCTATAGTGCTTTGGTCTGCACAAGACCAAAGTGCTGTGACTAACTCCACCAAGTCGATAAAAGCCGTATGGGTAATACGCTTACCTTGGTACTTTGTAGTGTCTAACAGGGTTAATGGGAATCAAAATGCTTTTATATTGGTGTGTATGGCTGTGTGCGTGTGTGTGTGTTATGAAGACTATGGCTAGGGAAGTGTCACAGTAAGTTAAAGAAAGGTGCTGAAAGTACCACTGTCTGAAAACATTGTATTTTTTACAGCAGCTGAGTTCATTATGAATATTTTAAGAGGAGGAAAAAATCAGCTCCCAAGGCCGGGATAAGGGATAGGCAGTTGTCTCCAAGGGCCGAGCTTTAGTTAAATGATTATGCAACAGTTTATCCTGAAAATATCCGCATCCGCATCCACGAGGATGTCATAGTTTCACATCCGCATTAGCATCCGCATCCGCAGTTTCTTGAAACAGACATCCGCATCCGCATCCGCAAGATACAGAAACATGATAACCGCATTCACATCCGCATCCGCGGATGTTTAAATTCTGACATCCGATACATCCCTAAGTTTTCCACAGTGCATGAAGCGGGACTGGTGGCAGGGATGATGACACAGCTGAAAATCTTCCTCGTTCAGCTGCATCATGAACGATCCCTAGAGCCGTATTCTCCATAAAACCTTCTAAGGCTCAGTTGTGTTTAAAATTGCTTGTGTATTCATTTCTCTTAACGCGTATCAAACACCTCACAGTCAAAGTAGTGTGGATACTCAAGTTATAAAACACGAAAAGCAAAACGATCTGTGATATTCGAGAACTGTTGTATAGGCCTAAACTTATTTTACATGTAAACTGCTTAGCATCTTTGGGTAATAATATTCTCAGATTAAGAAAATGCGCTGATATTTCTAGTAGAGTAACTAGACGGCTTTGTTTAGCTTAGCTAATCGCAACCATGGTGAAAGGGTTAATGAAAGATTCTGTGATACAGTTAACCACTTCAGTTTTAAAAAAATTCCCCGTCAAGTGGAATATTCCCACCTACACAAACTAAATTTGTCTGAAGGAAGTAAGAATATATATATATATATATATATATATATATATATATATATATATATATATATATATATATATATATATATAAAGACAAGAAGTGTTTTTTATGCAAGGAAGAAGTCACCTACTGCAAGGAGCCCGCAAGCTGTTCCTCCCTACAAAAAATAAAGATAAAATAAAAGAAAGTCAAATTCAAGATCTGTTAATTTCGAGATACCTGGACACACTGCGTTTGAAAGACTGGAGATAATAGGCAGTAGGAAACACACAGAGAGGGAGATAGTTTCAGACTTGACCTGTTGCATTCATGAAGGACTGGGAATAACGGGTAACTCTTGCATTAGAGAGTTTGACAGAGAAGGGATGAGAGTTTGTTGCTAGGCGAGTGCTACGCTTCCGCCCTAGTGGTGGAAGGATGCAAACAGACAGTTCACAGAAGCAGTGACCATTGAAGTAGGAATAGTGATGAGATAAAGATGCAACAATGCGGTAAAGAGACAGAGGTTGAAGGGAACCAGAAAGAGGAGGAGAGTTAATGAGAAGAAAAACCTTTGTCTCCAATTGTTGAGAAGAGCTATATGTGGAGAGCCTTCCAACACATGACAGCTGTACTCTACCAAGGGGCGAATAAGACTCGCGTATACAGTTAATAACTGTTCAGGGGTAAAGAGTGCATGGAGTCGGCTTAGCACACCTAGTCTCTTGGAAGCAAGTTTTACAAGAGTGGTAGTATGACCTTTCCAAGATAAATCCCCAAGTATGTTTAAAGATGATGCTGGAATGAGTTGGATACTGTCAAAAATTTTAGGATACTCCTGAGGAAGATTGTTAGGTTGAAAGATGTAAGAAATGAGTTTTTGATGCATTAAAACCAAGAAGATTACTTGTACCCCAGCCAGAAAGATGAGCCAAGTCAGACATTAGGTGTGTTATAGCTTCATCCCTTATTTGTTGAAGTAATTGCTGAGATGGACCTGCGGGCAGCAAGTGGAAAAGAGGAAGGTGGAGTCATCAGCGTATGAGTGGATAGGGTTAGATGTACAGCTTAAGGTCATTGATGAATAGGAGGAAGAGAGCTGGTGATAGGACACAACCCTGAGGATCACCACTATTGATAGCTGTAGGAGAAGAACAGTGTACGCCTACAACAGTGGCTACAGTACGGCCAGCAAGGAAGCTAGAGATGAAGGCACAGATGGAAAGATAGAAACCGTAAGAGAGCAGTTTGGGAATTAAAGATTTATGCTCGGCTCGGTAGAAAGCCTTTGAGATGTCAAGTGCATTGGCGAAGCGTACGCCAGTGTCCCGAAAGGAGGATGACCAGGAGTCTGAAAGATGGGTGAGAAGATCGCCAGTGAAGTGTCTCTGGCGGAACCCATACTGACTATAGGAAAGATGGCTACGATGGGAAAGGTGTTTTAATATTTTTTTGTTAAGAACAGATTCAAAAACTTTTGAAACACAGGATGTTAAATCAGGTGGGCTATAGTTAAGAGGGTTGGGAATGGTCAACCTTCCTTGGAACAGGCTGAATGAGAGCAAACTTCCAGCAAGAAGGAAATGCACAAATGTATCAGCCATTAAGAAGTCAGAGAGGGGCAATGATGGGGAATCATCACCGGAATCATCTAAGGTGAAAATGGAGAGTCTGAGGAAGAGTTCTGCTTTATTAGTAGGAGAAATGACTACAGAGCCATCAAAGTGGAAAAGAGGAGGGAAGGATTATGAGGTAAAGTTGTTAGAAAGGTTTTTGACAAGATGCTACAAGGAGCGGGAAGAATCTGAGTTGGAGAGTTCAGAGCATTAAGTACGAATGACATTCTTTGCAGAGTGAAGAAAAGACTTAGCATGATGCCGGGCAGACGCATAACTGAGATTCAAGGGTTGGCTGGCTCCGGTACCTTTTGCAGGCCTTCTCCTTGTTGTGGACAGCATTAGAACAAGAGTGATTAAACCATTTTTTTTTTCTGAATTACTCACAGGATATGCAAATGGAATGTATGCTTCTATGCAAGAGAGGATAACCTAAGTAATATGCAATGCACACTCAGATAGCTCTCGGCCATGAAAGCCATAAACATTCCAGGGAATGTCAAAGAAGTTCTGCCTGAGGGCCTCCTAATCAGCCCCTCCAAAGTTCCACAGCCGCTGCTTCTTTGGAGGGCCCACAGGTCTTACGGGCACAATACCACAGGTTAAGGTGATTAGGTGGTGACTGGAGGTGCCAAACGGAAAAAGAAGTTTAACAGTGTAAGCAGAAGGATAAGTTGTAGGATGTCAAGTATGTTGTAACTCTCTCCAAGGTGGTCAGGGATATGGGCAGGGTGCTGCACCAGATGTTCTACAGTAGGTCATTACTGAGAGAAAAAAATATAGGCTTATTCACCAGGTTGATCAGTGAAAGGCGAGGAGAGCCAAAGGTAGTGGTGAAAACTGAAATCACCAAGAATGGAGATTTCAGAGAAAGGAGATATTAATAGGATGTGTTTCATTTTAGAAGTGTGATAGTCGAAGACTTTTCCATAGTCAGTAGAATTAGGGGATAAGTAAACAGCACAAATTTGACAGGAATACAAGAGCAAGATAAGTCGTTGCATACACATAAACAACAGCCACCTTTGGCTTTGAAATGAGTATAGAAAAAGTAGGAGGGCACAGAGAAAGGTTTGCTATCAGTTGCCTCAGACAGCTGAGTCTCAGTTAAGAAGAGAAGGTGAGGTTTAGAGGAGGAGAGGTCGTGCATAACCGAAAGTTAGAGGAAAGGCTGTGAATGTTACAGAAATGAAGAACTGAGAGAGGTTCTAGGCATCTCGTTTGGTCGTCACCGGCAGAGGGTCTAATGGTGGGGGCGGTTATTGTGGCTTTGTGATGGGATGTAATTTTTATTTTTTGAATTTTGAATATGAAGTGTAGTGTGCAATGTGCATGTAGTTTGATGCTGGATTTTAGAGGAACTTGTATTGGAGAGCATGCTGGCCTACTCTTTGTGTTACTGAAACACTGAAAAAGTTGAGCAGAGGGGAATGATCACAAGCCAGTCCCGTGGACTGATGAGACGGGAGCGCCAGCTCTCCCTATCATCAAATTTCCTTCCAACTTGGGAGTAACGCCCTGTTCGAATAGTGTTACAGTCGAACAGGTATTGTTGGTAAGCCAACAATACGACGACGCCTGTTGTAGCCAATGTTTGTTGCTGCCAGGTGGCTTTATTGTGCTCAAGACAGCCTTTAGCCGTGCATGGAGAGGGATATTCAGGCCCATCAAGTTTAAAGTCTCTTCAAGAGAGAACAAATTCGTTTCGAGGGAGCAAGCTTGAATCAGCAATGTGTCACCAGGATGAATGTTAGATTTGATATAGTTAAAGTTTTTCCCACTCATGTGCATCAATCAGAAACCCAGGACTTTAATTCAAAAACAAACTTATGGAAGCTTTGGTGTTATAACTGTGATTCACTTTTAAAGGAAGTAGGACACGAAAAACGTGGAAAGATGAGGCACTTCCTCTCTCTCTCTCTCTCTCTCTCTCTCTCTCTCTCTCTCTCTCACACACACACACACACACACACACACACACACACACACTACGCTGTTTGCCTGGATGAAGTGAGCTCTCACCTGTCATGTGTAACTCAAGACACGTTGTGGTGGAAGATCCGAAGGGTTCGAAGCTCAGCAGGGTAAAGATTAGGCGGTCTGTCCCCTTGAGCCTACGCTTCAGTCCAGTCCCGGTAAGGCTTGATAGTGTGTCGGTGCTCCTCAGGGGCAGGCAGGGTCATCCTGTTGACCTCCTTAGGTTAGGATACTAGATAAAGGACTTGTGTATTTTCAGCCACTGGCTGCGATGAATAATTGAACCGAAAATAATAATTATTACACACACACACACACACACACACACACACACACACAGAACAGTGCGAAGACGGTTGGTCCATACTAGGCTACTTCTGTCATGGGTATGACTCGACATCTGAGAAAAAGAAAAGGATAACATTACCGACCAACCACATCCTCTAACCGAAACTGACACCAAAAAATGAACAGAAGCGCGGTGCATTATGGAAGAAGCGTTATCAAAATATAACAGTAAAAGACAAGAGGAATAAAGACTGTGCATACATTGTATAAAAAGATAAATAATTCCATTGTGATTACTTACGTAACTGAGTTGAGCCTTATATCCAATCCTTTCCAGTCAAAATATTCCTAGGCTATTCCTGGAACTCTTGATCGAATGGGTCAGACAACGTCGCCGTGACTGACAAGAAAGCATTCAAACATTCCCCCATACTACGGCACACTACAGCCAACTTACAACCAAGAGACCAATTAAGTTCTCGCTACGAACAGACTGGGGAAAAGGAGACTTTGTCCAACTGTCCAGTTGACTGCCCGGAAAACGAACCAATTGCCTGTTATTTGCGGGCCAAATAACTGTGGTAAACTTACTACCGGTATGCATTATACGTGAGGCTGTGTGGTGACTGCATCCCCATGTTTCCATCCCGACACGCACCTCACTGACATACCTCCGTCTGTGCGGTGGCGTCTTTTTGTTGTTTACTTTTGCTGACGACAGACGGTTATATTCAGCTGAAGAGACTTATCGAAGAAGAGCGATCAAATGTATCCATCATTAATTCCTTCGCCAATAGGGTGCTCGCTCTCTATAATAATCATCTACACTGTAAAAAGCTCTCACTCAGTACAGCGACATAGCCTAATGCCTTTCCATATAATGGCGTCTTTCTGCGTACGATATATGCAACATCAGAGAGATGTCTCATATTAAAGGGGTAGATGAAAGCGTTATCTTACCCTCCCAGTTAGAAATGTTTATGCTAAAGATGAATGTAAAGATCTGGACAGAGAAGCAATGAAAAAAAAAAAAAAAAAGGCGTGCTTGGGCTAAAAAGGCGAACAATGGCTTCTTTGCTTTGTAATTCGCCGACAAACACGTGATGCAAGGAGCGAAAGTGGAGGGAAGGGAGGGGAAGGGGGAATGGAGGAGAAATTGTAGAAGAGAGATGAGGGAGGACAGAAGAGGCAGAGGAAGAGGGAAAAATGAAAGTGTGAGGGAAGGGTAAGTGGAGGGAGATGAGGAGAGTAGAGGAGGTAGGGAGAAGGTGAGGTGGAGGGCGAGGAAGGGAGTAAGGGAAATGGAGAGGGAGAGAAGGAGGAGAGGAGGGATAATGGAGAGGGAAGAAAGGAGGAGGAAAGATTGGACGGGGAGGGGAGGGAAGAAGGGGAGGTGGAGTGGCAGGAGATTATATGAAATGTTCTTGAAGCGATGTTGGGATAGTAAGTTAAGAATATGGTCACATACAATCATTAGAAACGAAGATAAATGCTGACGGCCAATTGCCTCCTGCTAATCATCGCCTGTCAAGAGAAATACCGTACCAGACAACGAGACTAACAGGGTATGATGAGACTATGACGGTTTATTTAGACCTATAATCAGAATTGTAAACAGTTTAGTAAAGAGATAACTTACTTCAAACAAGAGTGTAGGTGTAACAGAAATTATATATATATATATATATATATATATATATATATATATATATATATATATATATATATATATATATCATCTCATCAGCCGTTTGAGTGTCCACTGCAGGACCGTCCTATCCCAGCCGAAGCGGGGACGATCCAGCCAATGTATCTCTACCAAGTGGCTTAGGCTGTCTGGTAGAGATTGCATGTAGGGTGAGAAGTGCTTGTAAGTGTATTGTAGTGTTGGAGTGGCTTTGGATGTGTGTGTAGTCTGTGAACCAAGTGTTATCGGCCCGCGCAAGCCGACTGGGTGCAAGCATACTATATAGTATGAGACACTGGTTCAACCACAGCACCCCTTATGTCCGCCAATGCAGTACGTGGCCAGAAGAACTCTCCCAAAGTTTATTACCCTGGCGGGACGCGAACCCTCGTTCTTCAGTGTACGAAAACGCACACTCTACCACTGTACTACAGTGTCTCTCTCTCTCTCTCTCTCTCTCTCTCTCTCTCTCTACAGTGTGGTAGATGGGGGCGCCTATCATCCACTCACTCAATGTAGGGATGCCTTATGGTCTCTTCACTGAGTGACAAGCCAAATGGTTTCCTGTACTTAGGAAACCATATTTTACTACGTGGTATAGAGGGAATATAAATATACAGGGTCTAGAGGGAACATGGATCGTGTTGAAAGGGGCCTGATTGATTATGTGCTTGTAGAGAGGTCGATGCTGGGAATGGTTGCTGATACGAGGGCCGTGAGAGGACGATGTGGAGATCTGTCAGATCATATGTTTGTGGTACGCAAGATCAAGCTGAGAGGAGTGAGGTTGACCGGGAGAGAGAAGTGTTGTCAGTGAGAAAGATTGAAGGTCGAGAAGCTGAGGATGAAAGAAATGGCAGTTGAATACAGGATCAAAGTAGAGGAGGACCTGGAATCAGTGAATTGGAATGAACTGGATCTGGGCAGCCTGTGGAATGCATACTGAGATCGCTTGGTTGGGAATGCTAAAGCTGTGTGTGTTGTGACAAGAGTAACAACAAAGAAGTAAGGTAAGGCATGGTGGGATGAAGAGGTTAAGAGACCAGTGGAAGAAAAGAGGAAGTGGGTAGAGTGGTTACAGGACAGGAGTTCAATTGAAATAAGAACTGAATATAATGAGAGAGAAGCAAGCAAAGAGACTAGTGAAGAGGAGAAAGATGGAGGCAAATGATTATCTAGGAACAAAAATGAATGCAAATTACGCTGAAAACAGGGAGTTATTTTGGAAAGAGGTGCAGAAATGTAGAAGTGACAGTGTAAAGAAATGTAAAAGTGTGAAGGATGTAAGTGGTAGATTATTAACCCATGGGGAAGGAGTAACGATCAGATGGAAAGAATATTTTGGAAGCTTGATGAATGGGAATAGAGAGGGCAGAGCCACTATGAACATGATTGATTGGGGGGGGGGGGTGCAGTCAATGCAGTGCCAGGAAACGTGACGCTCGCACAGGTAAAGAACTCTGTGAGGCGGCTGAAAAATGGGAAAGCAGCTGGGGTTGATGAGGTCTATGCAGAGATGATTATTTGTAATGGAGAGAAGGGAATGAAGTGTTTGTTGGAGATATGTAAGAAGGCATGTATAAGTGAAACTGTGCCAGCAGAGTGGAAAAAGGCTGAGATTGTACCCTTGTGCAAAAATAAAGGTTAGCAAAGTGAGTGCACGAATTATCCTGGCATAAGTTTATTAAGTGTTGTAGGGAATGTATATGGGAGAATTATTATTGAAAATTAAGAGAGACATCAGAAGTCCTGGTGAGTGATGAACAGGGTGGCTTTAGGAGTGGCAGAGGATGTGTGGATCAAATATTTTCAGTGAGACAGTGGAAAAGGTTTGTGAAAAAGACTATAAGGTGTTTATGGAATTTATGCAACCGGAAAATGCATACGACAAAATAGACAGAGAAGGATTGTGGAAGGTTTTGCGCATGTACGGTGTAGATGGTAAGCTGCTAGGTGCCGTCAAAAGTTTTTCAGATGGTAGTATGGCATGTGTAAGGGTAATTGGGCATCTTAGTGAATGGTTCACGATCAGTATGGGCGTGCAACAAGGTTGGATGATGTCCTCATGGTTGTTCAGTATATCTATATATCTATATCTATCTATTTATCTATCTATCTATCTATCTATCTATATGGATGGGGTGAGCAGAGAAGTAAAAACAGGAGTAAAGGAGAGAGGGATGGCGTTGGAAATTAATAGTGATGGATGGAATATCTCAAATTTGTTGTGTGCTGATGATGCAGTGTTACTTGCTAATACCGGACAAGAACTTGGTTTTGCTGATGTCTGTGTCCGTCATGCCTGGAAAGTAAATGTAGAAAAGAGTAAGATGATGGTAATTGAGAGAGAAGGTGACTCCCAGTGTGATGATGGAGAGAGACTGGAACTGGTGAGAGAGTTCAAATACCTTGGTACAGTGATAGAAAAGGAGGATATTGTGCAAAAGAATGGAAAGTAGAGTGACACAAGGAAGGAAAGTAGCTTGTGCTATGAAGGCCTTGATAAGAAACAGAGGCTTGAGTGTTGAAGCTGAGCGAGGTTTACGTGAAGGAGTGTTAGTGCCAGTTTTAACATATGGATGTGAGAGATGGTGTGGCATGAAATTGAAAAGTCAAGAGTGACAGCAGTGGAGATGGCACTGCTGAGGAACGTATGTGGACTACAGAGAGTGAATAGGATACCAAATAATTTGATTCGTGAAGGATGAGGAGTGAGGAAGTCTGTGGACACCAGAATCGAAGAAAGTGTACTAAGATGGTATGGTCATGTAGAAAGAATGGATAACAATAGTGTGGTGAAAAAGGTATATCTCAGCGAATCTGAAGGAGGGAGGAAGTGAGGTAGGCAAAGGAGATGGTGAAGGGATATGGTGGATGAGTGTGTGAGGAAGAGAGGTATGGGTGTCGGTGAGGCTAGGGGAATGACAAGAGATCGAGCTGGCTGGATGAATGTTGTGAGAAGAAGTGCATGAAATGGATTTGGCACCCCTTTATAACGTAAAAGCGTTCGGATTAACTCTATTGGATACATTTATGTGAAGCTACAAAATATGGTGAAAGTTTTTGGCGTATCAGAAGAAGCCAGGATTCCGGGGGCTTGAATGATGAGTGAATAGAAGCGTGACCCATTGGATTGGGCAAACCTGGGCTGTCTGGTCGTTGCTACTCCTCACCCTGCCCTAGGGTGGGAAAGGAGGTCCGGATGACGGTGATTTATCTATCTATCTATTGCCAGACGCCTTAATCCCATACGGGGTGGCCATAAAAAAATCGCCTCCACGTCGCCCTGTCCCCCGCCATTTCACTGCCCTGCTCCCAGCTAACACCCCCCTCTCTCATATACCACTCCACTCCATCCCTCCATCTCATCCTTGGCCTCCCCCTCCCTCTCTCCCCCTCCACGTCACTCACATACACTCTTCTTGTCAGTCTCTCACTCTCCATCCTCTCCACATGACCAAACCACCTCAATGTATTTCTCTTCATGCTTCCTATCACATCCACATCCACACCCAAATGCTCCTTCACATCCTCATTTGACAGTCTGTCTCTCCATGTGACTCCACAGGCTGCTCTCAAATCATTCATTTTCATTGCTCTCACTCTTGACTTCTGTCCCTCCAACAAGGTCCAAGCTTCACTTCCATACATTAGAGCTGGTATCACAATACTGTCATGTAGTAACTTTTTTACTTCCATGCTCACTTCCCTGTTTCTTATCACTGCTTTCAAGGAACCAGCAGCCTTTCTTCCTTGTTGCACCCTTTCAAGCACTTCACCCTCCAAACTTCCATCCTTACTCATCACACTACCCAAGTACTTAAACGTATTCACATTTTCCATTTCTTCCTCATCCAACCTCACTGTACAGTATAAGACACAACTCTGTTCCTGCTTCTGTCCGGTGTATAATTACAACGGACAAAACATAATGGAAGGCTTGCCACACCCACATTGTCGCAGGTGGCAGAGGTCAGGAGTCACGCTGAACCACTGTTAACATCCCGTAGCAGAGTCTCTGGAGAAACTGGAAACTTTCCTCCGACATCGGTACCAACTGTTCCGATCATGTCAGGAAGCGAGTACCGTAATGTTCGTCCTTCACAGCATGGTTTCAACATATTTTAGGAACTGAGTTGTGTCTTATTCTGTTCATTCACTGACCTCACTTCTCTCGAAGACCATAACTTTACTCCTCCCTACATTCACCTTTAGATTCCGTTTCTTACACACTCTCTGAAACTCATCCACCAAGCCTTGCAGCTCCCCTTCGTCTTCTCTTAACAACACAGTATCATCTGCAAACAACAGTACAGGGAGTTTCCAAACACTGCCCTCACTCATTAGGGCCACTCCAACATCCACCGCCCTTCCTTGTATCTCTTTTATAACCCCATGCATGTACAGATTAAACGTCCATGGAGACATGACACATCTCTGTTTCAACCCACCCTTCAGACAGAAAAGTTCACTCAGTTCACTATCACATGCACTGCAGCCTTAGCACCTTCATACATACTCTTCACAGCATTCAGCAACTTCCCATTTACTCCATATATTCATAATACATTCCACAATCATTGTCTATCCACCCTGTCGTATGCTTTCTCCAAATCCATGAAGGCCGCATACAACTTCTTTCCCCTCTCTAGAAACTTTTCCATTAAAGATCTAAGACTGAATATCAGATATACACAACCTCTTCCTTACCTATAACTTCCCTGTTCTTCTCCAACTAATTCCTCTGTTATTTCCCAAACTCTGTCATTAAGTATCCTTCCATATGCTTTTCCTATTACACTAAGAAGACAAATGCCCTTATGATTACCACACACTCCTTTTTCCCTGTTTCCTTTGTACCTGGGAATAATTATACCTGACTTCCAATCCTCTGGGACTCTGCCTTCCTCCCAGGGCAATCTGTGCATCTTCCACATCCATTCTACAACTATCTCTCCCGCATGCTTCAGCATTTCACCACACACTTCATCAATTCCTGGGTCTTTTCTCCTTTTCACTTTCTTCTTTGCTTCCACAACTTCCATCTTACTGATTTCTTCCTGTCTTCTCACCTCCCTTCTTCTTCCAGCCATTCCCCAGCCACCTCTACTCGCATTACTTTCATTCTCTATGTTCAGCAATTCATTAAAGTGTTCTCTCCATCTGCTCACTTTTTCTCCCTTCTCCACTAGTCATCTACCATTTTTATCTTTCACTCCCCGACTATTTTCACTGCCACCCTGTCTAACTCTCTTTACCTCTTTCCAAAACATTTTCTTACAGTCCCTCCACTTTACACTCAAATTATTCCTCATCCACTCTCTTCTTACTCTCTCTTACTGATCTTTTCATCTTTCTCTTCCTTTCTACTTATAACTCTCCCTTCTGATTCTCAACTTCTTCCACACCCTTATTTCTCATCCATTCATTATATGCTTTCTTCTTTTATGCCACAGCCTGTCTCACCTCTTCATTTCACCATGCTATTCCTGACACTGCTTTTCGTCTTCTCTTCACCCCACACATCACCTCACATGTTGCACGTATTTCTTCTGTGAATATCTTGCACACACCTTCCACGTCCCGCATCTGCTCCAATTCATATTTTCCCAATCGTTCCTCCACTTCTCTCTTATATTCTGCCTTTTTCTCATCCTCTTGTAACCTTTCCACTCTCCTTGGATTTACAGCTTCCTCCCTTCCTTCCCTTCTTCTATTTCTTCATTTGGTGGTGGTCAGAATGTCCACTCCCCCAACCTTTATATGCTCTTGCATCCATTACACACCTTCGCATCCTTTCATCCACACACACATAATCAATCATTGCCTTACTTTCATTCATTTCACCACCCACCCTTCTCATCACTCGCCATGTATACCTGTGGATCATTTTGTACCTGAAGAGGGTATTGACTATCTCCAACCCCCTCCCGGCACAAATATCCACTAAAGCACTGCCGTTCTCATCTATTTCAGCAGGCACACCCCACTCACCAACTACTCCATCCACCTTCACATTCCCTACTTTACCATTCACATCACCAATTAAAAACACTCTCTCATTCCTTTCAAACTTTTTCAAGCACACTTCTACGTTTGTCCAGAACTCTTCTCTCACTCTGCTTGCACGATCTTGTGTTGGCGCATACACGCACCCAGTTGCCCACATTTGTATTCCAACTTTCATTCTTACCCACAGTCCTTGAGCCAACTGATCCATACCCTTTTATATTCTCCTTCCGTCTGTTACTCACAACAAGACACACTCCTTATTTTGCCCCCTTATTCTCACCTACTGCCGCACATATACCCCATCCATACTCCCATTCTCTCACACTCTCTCCTTACCATTTAGTTTCAGTTAATCCACATACTTCCACTTTGGCACCCTCAGGCACCTGGACAATCTCTCTCTCATTCACCTCATCATTTGCACCCCTTACATTCCACGTCGCCATCCGTATCATGTCCTTTGTTCGGTTCCTTAGTCGTCATCTTTTGATCAGTCCTGGTCCGAGGCTTCTTGTTCGTAATTTTAGTTAGTTGTTTTCCTGGGAGGGGCACTAACCCTCCGCCAACCCACTTGCTGCCACGTAGGGAACACGTGTCGGTTGGTTATAAGGTTACCACCCAGCGCTGTAAATGCTTTCCTGGTTTACAGGAAATCATTTGGTTTGCCACTCAGTGTAGAGCTACCCCTCAAAACAGGGTATCACCACACTAAGTGGGTGGATGATGGGCTCCCCCACCTGTCACAAATAATGATGATAGTAATATATATATATATATATGATAGACAGATAGGTAGATAGATATAGACATAGATATAGATAGATAGATAGATAGATATATGAACCTTCTCAGAAGAAGTATCCAAGCACTGTAAGCACTATACATATTGATGCATTTGACTGAAGCATTTGGGTAGGTCTATTGCTGTTTGCTTTCCTTTGAAAATAGCTTATCTCGTGTGTACTTGTATTGGTAATGGCAACTGCACCAAAAACCACTGCACCACAAACAAAGGTTACGGCTTCACAATGCCTCATTCCACACTCAGGCATGCCAATCATTTCAGTGTCAAGCTACTCTCTACTCATGTCCACGTAATATCGTACACAGGTGTTCGGGTTGTGTGGGTGAGGGTGCACACTAGTTGAAAAGGGTATTGTTTAAAAGAGCTCTGATGGTATTCTAAATTATCAGTATAGCTCGTGATATCATAAGACGATCAATATTTTATCATCTGAATATTAACATAATAATGCTACTAGGAAATGTCACAACCAACGGATATAGGGGATTCTCTTGAAAGCAGGTTTACAACGTAGGATGGAACCATCGCACAATTTGTAACAGCCATCACCTGTAGTGTTAGTCTCTCTCGAAGTGTGCACCCATACTTTTTGGAAACAAGTGTACATAGGAATTACAGAAACAGGAAAAACAGATAGGAGTAGACCTAACAGCACAGTGAAAATACTGTGAAAATAGGAAGTGGAAATAGGAGGCACTCTGTGCTAAACAATATCATTTGACAATAGCAAGAATAGAACACTACAGTTGTCGCAGTCAAGAATATTTTTTTTAAATAACAGAACAGAGGAGGAAAAAAATGAATAAAAAATAAAATAATAATCCATACACCAGGTTACTGACGTCCTCCATTCATGAAATGTCTGTAACAGTTGGACTTGAACAGTCGTAGGTTGAAGTCTGGGGGGAAACAACTCTGAGAAAGCGAGTTCCAGGGAGATGCAGTTCGGGGAATAAAAGAATTCTGATAAGCAGAAGTTCTGCAATATAGCTATGTGACATTCCAGTCATGAGAGCTACCAGATGCCCGTGTAGCAAGAGAGAAGGCATGGAGAGGTGGCAGAATGGACACAACATCGTCTGAGCATTTGCCATAAAAGTATCTGTAAAATAATGTAAGGGAGGCAACATTCTTTTTACTTGTAGGGGAGGTAGTTTATTTATAATAGCAGATTTATAAATAATTCCAGCAGCTTTGTTCTGAATTTTGTCTAGTTGTTTTAGTGCAACCTCTCCACATCCATTCTACAAGGGTGGGCAATATTCAAGCTGAGAGCGCACATGACTTACAAATTATAGCTAATTGCTCGTCAGTGAAGAAGTTACGGACTCTGTACATTAATCCAAGTTTCTCTGAGGCGGTTTTAGCAAGTGATCTGACATGAGAGGTCCAGCTGAGGGCATTGTTAATTGAGACACCGAGAATTTCAATACTTTTGCAGATGGGAATATGAGTAGCACTGAAGGTAATATACGAAGCTAGTAATATCTGTCTCTTGGTAAATTGTATATATTTGGTTTTACTAGCATTAAATGAGACAAGGTTGTTTTGTCCCCATTCATCTGATTGTAGATAAGTCTTAATTTACGGAGATGGCTGTACTGAGTTGAGAGTCAGAGTTATTGTTACCATAATATGTTACTGTTGCCATTATTAATCTTCTCAGACTACCATATCCTACTCAGCTGTTATAAAATCACATGATGTTGGCTGGAACAGAATACTATGCTCATTTTATTCTTTCTGTCTTTGACAAAAATTCCCATCTCTCCATCTAAAATCCTGAACTGTAACAATAGGTACACACAAGCATATGATGCTTATCATGGTGCTATGGAAAGGATGCAAAGCCATAATAGCGTCTTAGTCTGCAATTGACCTATGTGAAATAACTCGTAAAACGACAAAAATGTGGGCAAAATTATTGTTTATAAAAAAAAAATTCATTGTCGTCCCGACCATGGTAGAGTTAAAAGGAAGTACAGATAACAGGAAGTACAGATTTCAGGGGTGGGTGTGGTGTGGGAGAGAGAATGCTTTGTTGTGGCTTCAGAATAGCTGATATGCCAATGAAAACTGTTTAACGGAATACAGGGTGGTCTATAATTTGGTTATGTGTTGTGGGGACGACTCATTCTGCTGGTAATGGGGTGGGTGAAGTAGTGGGATTAGGAAATGAATAAATGATACAAGAGAAAAAACTGGTAGCGCTGACTGCACCGTCCTCGTGGTACAAAAATAAATAAATAAATAAATAAATGAAAATAACCCGGCAGAGTGGAAGAAAGGCATTGTTTCATATGAATCACCTTGCATGTCAGTTAAAACAGCTATGTGATGTACTGCGTGGTGAATGAGTACAGTGGATGAAGAGCGGAAGATTGGCTATACTCTTTTACACGTTAGCTTGGCCTACAGATGCCGCCTTTCCATGTTCAATGCTGATATGCAATACAACATTAAGATTAGAATATGGTGCTAGCAGCGAAGATGTGTTTCTTTACGTGTCGGCAACTGGGTTGGTGGAGGGTTAATGCCCCTCCCCATAAAACAGCTAACTCAAAGCCAAATGACCACCCTTTTCAGAATAACGACGTCTGGCTATTAATAGATAGACAAAGTAGGAGAATATGTGAATATGAGGCAACTGGTCGAAGAAGAGTGCGAACGAGCTTTTTTTTTTTTTTTAATACAAGAAAGAAGGAACCAAAGGCCATGGGCTCGCAAACCGTCCCTTCCAAGAAAAAAACAAAAATAATACAAAAGAGAGCCAAATTTAAGATCCGTTCATTTCGAGATGCCTGGACACACTGCGTTTGAAAGATTGGAGATCATAGGAAGTAGGAAATACAGACAGAGGGAGACAGTTCCAGAGCTGACCTGTTGCATAAATGAAGGACTGGGAGTAGCTGTTAACTCTTGCATTAAAAAGTTGGACAGAAAAGCGATGAGAGTTTGTTGATAGACGGGTGCTACGCGCCCGTCGTGAAGGTGGAAGGATGCAAGCAGACAGTTCAGAGGAGCAGCGACCATTGAAGTAGCGATAGAAAAGAGATAAAGATGCAACAGTGCGGCGAGGAGACAGAGGATGAAGGGAGCCAGTAAGAGAATGAGAGTTGATAAGACGAAAAGCCTTTGACTCCACCCTATTGAGAAGAGCTGTATTTGGGGACCCTGCAAACACATGAGAGTTGTACTCTACACAGAGTCGAATAAAACCCGTGTATAAAGTCAACAACTGCGCAGGGGTAAAGAAGGTACGGAGTAGGCTTAGCACACCCAATCTCTTGGAAGCAGATTTTACAAGATATGCAATATGATCTTTCCAAGATAAGTCCCGAATGAATGAAACCCCAAGCATATTCAAGGATGATGCAGGATTGAGCTGAATATTATTAAACATTAGTGGGTACTCCTGTGGAAGATCGTGTCAGGTTGATAGGTGTAAAAACTGAGTTTTTGATGCATTAAAAACAACAAGATTATTTTTACCCCAGTCAGAGATACGAGCCAAGTGAGACATTAGGTTTGCCATAGCCTCATGCCTTGTTTGTTGAAGTAACTGCTGAGATGGACGTTGTGGGAACCGAAAGGAAAGGTGAAGGGTGGAATCATCAGGGTACGAGTGGATAGGGTTAGACGTACAGCTTAGAAGGTCATTGATGAATAAAAGGAAGAGAGTCAGTGAGAGGACAGAGCCCTGAGGAACACCACTGTTGACAGATCTAGGAGAAGAACGATGGCCGTCTACAACAGCGGCTATAGAACGACCAGAAAGGAAGCTATAGATGAAGGCACAGATAGAAGGATAGAAACCGTAAGAGGGCAGTTTGGAAATTAAAGATTTATGCCAAACTCGATCGAAAGCCTTTGAGATGTCAAGTGCGATTGCAAAAGTCGCGAAAGGAGGATGACCATGAGTCTGAAAGGTAGGTGAAAAGATCACCAGTGGAGTGTCCTTGACAGAACCCATACTGACGATCAGAAAGAATTTTGTGATAGGAAAAATGTTTTAAATTTTTTCTGTTAAGAATTGACTCGAAAACTTTTGAGACACAGGATGTTAAGGCAATTGGATGATAGTTAGAGGGTTGGGAATGGTCACCCTTCTTTGGGACTGGCTGAATGAGAGCAAACTTCCAGCAAGAAGGAAAGGTTCAAGTTGACAGACAAAGGCGAAAGAGTTTACCTAGGCAGGGTGTAAGCACAGAAGCACAGTTCTTGAGGACAACAGGAGGGACTCCATCAGGCCCATATGCTTTGTTAGTATTAAGGCCAGTGATAGCAGAAAATACATCAGCTAAAGAAATTTTAATGTCAGCCATGAGGAAGTCAGAGGGGGGAAGTGATGAAGGAACAGCAATGGAATCGTGTAAGGTGGAATTGGAGGAGAAAGTCTGAGCGAAGAGATCTGCTTTATCAGTAGAAGAAATAGCTACAGAGCTATCAGAATAGAAAAGAGGAGGGAAGGATGATGAGGTAAAGTTGTTAGAAAGGTTTTTGGCAAGGTGCCAGAAGGAGCGGGAAGAAATCGCGTTGGAGAGTTGAGAGCATTTAGTACGGAAGTACTAAGGTGAAAGAGAATGTAAGAATAGAGTGGTGTGTCATGGGAAGAGGCTTCATAAAGACAGAAATATCAGGGAGCTCTGTCTGTTCGTTATACTCGTATGCCCAGCCCTCCTCTTAAACCCCTTATGGTATTTCCCCTTCATACTTTGAAGCAGACAAGGAGCTGTGTGAGTGGGAGGGGGTGCCATAGTAAAAAGTGCAAGAGCTACTTGGTTAAGTGTCTTACTCACTCAGTCTAGTTATACACATATGTCCTTGTACTCACTGGTTAAGGCAATTCTGGAGCACATCTGTACGAATATAAATTTGCATCAGTTACGGTATTGTGCTCTTTGCTCTCATTTTTTCGGTCTTTATCGGAATGAAAAAGATGTAAATAATATGCAGCATACTAGCCTGAAACATTCAAACTGAATCATTAAGTGAAAAGTGTTACACAACCTCGTAATCTACCAAGAATACAGGCATTTGACAGGCGCTACTCACCATGAGTCATCTGGATTGCTGCAGTTATTATCGTGGGGGTGTGTTTATGTGTGGGTTCAATAAGTGAGGGGTTGATGGATTATATATCAGGAGTGGCTCAGGGGTGGTGTGGTGGTAGGCCAGTTTTTAAGACACCTGTGAACATGAAAAACTCTAACACTTTATTTCACATATATTCTGTAATCAGCAAAATGGAAGGGAGGTCATAGGACACTGTTTTTTGCCTTTTTATGTATTTTAATAACGATTTTAAGTATCAGAGGTTTCCCTTTCCCTTAGGCATCTCAGGTCAATAAAACAACTTTTACTGACCAATTGCCTATCTTTTTTTTTTTATTATTCTTTTTTTCTATTTCCAGGTTATTTCACTTATTTTAAGAGAGACTTTCCCAATTGAAGGGATTAGGTGTAGCACTCATTAACCCATTTATAACACTCATTTTACTCTAACTTGGCCTAAAATTACCACCTCTCTGTCTCTAATCCTGAATCGTAACAACAGTTTAACCCAGGAATATACTGCAAGTCACAAAGAAATGTTATTGAAATGACGTGGGACTGTAGCATTATCCTTGTATTCTGCCCCTGAGCCACGTGAAATAAGCCACAAAAAGGACGAAGTCTGTGTCAAGCCAAGATGAAAGAACTATAGACATGTACTATACAAACGCCCAAAGAATTGATGACCCGATTCTCAGTACCTTTTCCGCAGAAGTGGCATCTGGCAATGTTGTTGTTGTTGAGATTCTCCTCCCGTGGGAGGACCAGGCCAAATAAGGGCCTGTCAGAGTAATTCTAGTCAGTTGAGAGGGCTCAAAATTAGTTGCTGTTAGGTGGAGTAGAACTGTCCACTTATGAAATTTGGTGTTGACACAGATAAATGAAGCCCATTAGAGTGAAGCGGAGTTTGTTGAGGGGGGAGAGGCTAGCGGGGTGGCGAGTAGGCAGAAACTATATCAAACAGGGCTGAGGTAGGGGTGAGGGCTATGATCTCTGCAGCTGTGGCAGAGGGGGAGATTCCTGTAACGAGTTTGTGCCCTAAAGTGGAGTGAAAGGCGGCAGTGGAGGGACAGTCAAGCAGGTAGTGGAGGAGGGGCCAGTCTGCTCTATCATGGCAGTAGGGGCACGGTTCAGGGGCAATCCCTGCTATCTGAGAATAACAGGGATAGCCTAGCCATAGACGGCGTGGTCTTGCTAATAGCGAGTTGGGTGTGGTGGTGGGGTAGTTGAGGGGCTCATAATTTGTTGCCTTGGCATACCAAGTGGCAGAGAGCCCTCTGCCACTTGTGCTTCATGGTCAGATTGAGTGAGCCAGAGGATGGTGGTTTTCACTCTGCAATATAGCAGAGAGCAGCTCATATTGAGAGGGAAAGTGATGGTGGGGTGGAGTTTAGCAGAGCAAGTGGAGGCATCCGTGTGCTCATTGCCGGTGATGCCTACATGGCTGGGAAGCCAGTGTAGGTGGATTTCACCTTCATTTTGAACTATGGAGTCTGCAACTGCTTGTATGTAGGTCAGCAGATTCACACTGTCAGTGAAGTGTCGTGCTCGGAGACCATGCAGAGACGAGAGCAAGTCAGTATGGATGACCACATGTTGGTGGCAGTAGGCAGGGGCATGTTTAAGAGTGCCTAAAATTGCGACAAGCTCTGTCTTGTACACAGTGGCTCCTGAGGGGAGCCGCCAGGTCTCGGCACGACCATCACTGATGAATGCGGTACCTGCAGCTCCTTCAGCAGTGACACCCGTCTGTGAAGTACGTAGCTGTTCCCGGAGTCCAGAGAGATGCCATCCTCTGTAGGCCATTCTGGCATAGGAGGGTGAGAAGAGATTCTCTGGGGAAGGCGTCAGAGGGGGCAAGACTAGGGATCACGGGAGGCAGCCAAGGAGGGGGAGGCATAGAGGAAGGGTCAGGGAGGTCAGGGCCTTCTAGGAAGGCGACACTCCCGGGTCATGTATGATATTGGCAGTGGTGTGTGCCCAGTCCTTCTTTGGGTGTGGCTTTGGGGGCCTCTTGAGGGTGCACTGGAGGAGCACAGAGACAGGCAGGTGTGGCCTGAGGCAGCAGAGCTGAGCAGAGACTGCTGTCTATCGACTACAGAATGGAAAGCCACTTTCAACCCCAAGGTTCTCAACTCGCATCCAAGGAGGAATTCCCAGCATCACTCGCTGGGATCACTGTCCTAGGGAGAGTGGGAGCTCAGGAGGTCCTAGACCAAAGGGTATGCATTTGGTCTTTCCAAGATTTATCTTGAGGCCAAGTTCACAGCATCTGTCATGGAGGCGGGTCAGAGCAGTTGGGGCTTTTTCGTAGCAGTCCCTACGGGAGAAGAAGAGTGCCAAGTCGTCGGCATAACAGAGCAGGGTGATGCCCCTGCCGAAGTCAATCGACAGCAGGCTCTCAACAAGGACATTGAATAAGAGAGGACTGAGCACGCTGCCTTGAAGAGTTCCATTCAAATGTGGGAAGGAAGGAGAGAGCTGCCCCTGAAAGCAGACACTGGCAGCATATCCGACAAAAAAGTCACAGAGCCACGAGAGGAGTCTGCCACGAATGCCTCTTTCTACTAGCGCTGCCAGTACTGCATCAGAGTCAACTAAATCAAAGGCCTTCTCTATATCAAGGAAGATGGCCATGCCTTGACAATTTCTCAGCTCACCTAGAAAAGAGGCCAGGCACCGCGCGGCGCTTCTGCCAGGGAGGTAGATGAAGTGCCGCGGGTGCAACGGGCCTAATTTCCAGGTAAAGTTAAAGAGGACGAGGCATTCAACTGTCGTTGCAATGCAGGTGAGAAGCGAGATACATCATATCACCGCTGCCACGCGTAGCTTGGGAATGGGATGAATGATGGCGGTCTTCCATGATCCAGGGAGGTGTTCTTCCCCCCATGAATGATTAATGAGCTCAAGAATATGGGCTTTCCCACTAGTCCCAATCGTGCAAGGAGGGAGAAGGTTAGGCTGTCGGATCCTGCGGCTGTGTCTCTCCTGCCGTGGAGGGGTCGGTCCATTTCCCTGTCAGTCAAGGGTATGTCTGTGTCGTCGGGGAGAGAGCAGGCCACATCCACAGAGGCCCTTCTTCAGCCCCTGAGCTGCGTCTGCACATCCCTGACTGGCTGGGGAAGGTTAGCAGGCGAGGTCCTCTTGGCAAAGTGTGAGGTAAGCTGATTTGCCTCACTTGCAGGATAGGGATGAAAGGGGGGTCTGGGGGGCTAAATATTGGAGATGCGTTTGATCCTCGTCCACATCTTGAGGTAAGAGTGTGAATCAAGGGATCTGCACCATCTTATCCAAGCCTCGTCCCTCAGACACTGCTTCCCTTGAGAGGCGTGGCGCACTGCTGCAGCCAGATATTTCCTGGTGGTGGAGGAGAGTCGTCTCCGATGAGCCTTGTGAGCTGTATTTAACCCCTCCGTGGCCGCCGGCGTCGAGTAATGTTTAGCCAATAAATGGCCGTGGGCATCACTTGAGCGCAGCCTATAAAAAACTGCAAAAATTTTTGGGAAGTGAACGAACGTTCTGAACGTCTTCAGACTGACCTACACTATACTCTCATACACCCCATCAAACAGTTCAGAGCCTGCTGCTGTGATGAGCGGATTTTCGATTTTTCTCTCCTGGCCATGCCTAAACAAGCACAGCTACACCCAAGCAGAACATGTCTTTGTCCTCCCTTGAAAAACACACACAACCACCTGTTTACGATTATGAAGTAATACAGGCACAAACAAAAAAGACATGATAATAAGTGAAAAGTACATTTTTGTCTTGGTATCTTTACCTATTTGCTCAGGTTTGCTGTAATGGTTTGGATCAGTAGATGCAGTGCAACTTGTAGAAAACTTTCGGGAAGAGAACGAAAATCTGGGACATGAGACTGACTTTCACTTCACCCTCTCACATATCATCTGTCAGTTCACCACCTGCTGTCATGACGAGTGGATGTACGATTTTTTCTCTCGTGGCTATGCCTAAAAACACATAGTTACACCCATTATCTCGACCCAGACAGAAAATACAATCTTCTTCCTCCCTTGCAAAACACACACAACCACCCTGTTTAAGAGACAGCAACATATATTGCGAAAATAAGAAGGTAAAATGATAGAGAAAGATGAACGTGTTATTACGGAAAAAGTACGTTTCCTCCCGCCTGTAAACGTATTTATTTCTGCTTTGTCTCTATATTTGTATTAATAAGCCTTATTCTTAGTTCTGAAGCTGCCTTACGATTCTCTTTCTAGCCATGCTTGTGGTGTGGGAGTTCCAAGTTGCAACTCAACTTCCGTATTGCTAATCGGATCTGACCCTCCACTTTCACGTCCCGTGGCAAAGCCTAGCCTCAGAGGACCTGCAATTTTCTAATTTAGGACTGAAAATTCAACCCCTTCACTCCCTTTTCCAAGCATGGGCACAACGATAATGTAAAAAATAATTCGAAACTACTATTAACGTATATCAAAAAGGTGAAAAAGTATTCATAACATTTTTTTTTCCCAGCCATTCCTAGCATATTATGTACTGAAATCATTGAATATCATCATATCTCATATATGCGCACATTTCAGCACCATTCGCATTGTTTTGGGAGATAAAAAAAAATAACAACACCTGTATAGTTTCCTTGCAGCAGCACCTCTCGGCAGCAGATAGAGGTTGGTGATATTTCTGTAACTTCCACGCTTCATTGCAAGCCAAATAATGCGTCTGGGAAGCTGGGATTTGCACTGTTAGGTGCGTCTGAACTTTCTCTTCAATATGGCAAGAATAAAAAATCAATTTTCGAAACTTCAAAAAATGGCCCCGGTGTCGGCCGCGCGTGCACGGAAAATTCTGGGCCCTCGGCCACTTAGGGGTTAACCAATAGTTCAGCTCGTGGACTCTCTTGTCATAGAACCAATGGTCTTTGACGAGAGGTGGGGGGCTTTGAGAGGGGAATGCTGTCTGCAGCAGTGCTTCTGAGTGTCAGGGTGACATGCTCAGTGTGATCCTTGAGAGAAAGTGGGCGGGGGGTTACTTACTAGGACCCTCACAGCCTCCTCATACTCTCGCCAGTGAGCTCTGCGCAGGTCCCAGCAGGGGGGAGGCTTGGTGGTATTAGTGCCGTCCGCAGTTCCGTTACTGTAGTGAAGTGGTCGCTCGTGAGGAATGGTTGCAGAGACCATGCCGACACACCGACGAGAGCCGAGGAGACAAGTGAGAGGTCCAACCTACCTCCTCTGATGTGGGTGGGTTCAGAGAGGTCGTTTTGTATAGTTGTACCTGCAGTTTCATTGAGGGTTGCAGCAAGGTGCCGCCCTGCCTCCATGGTAGGGATGGACAAAGAAAGGATAGGATGGTGGGTATTAAAATCCCTGCCTATAGAAGTGGGTTCTGTCGCAGCAAGGGTCAAGATCTAACCCAGATCGAGTGTGCCGTCATGGCTCCTGTACACATTAAAGATGTTCAGTGAGGTGGTGGTGAGCTGCAGGACAATGCCCTGCACCTTGACACCCTCTCCACAGCATACAGGGGGGTTGCAGTGAGAGCTGGGGATGTGTTCCCTAACTAGGATAGCAAATCCCTGTGTGGCACCCTGGATCTGGGGGAGAAAGTGGCCCCTGAAGCCACCAAGTCTAAAAGTGGAGTCTGAGGAAGAAATGTCTCTTGCAGGAGGATGACATGCACATCCTCTCTTGCAGCCACCTCCTAGAGGTGGGGGAGCTTGTTCCATGCCCCTAAGCAGTTCCACTGGAGGACCCGGAGGGGGGCAGTGGGGAGTGTTGTGGGGGTGGGGAGGCTGGGCAGCCTCTGGGGGGGGTTAGAAGGCATGCCGTTCTGCCTGTTTCGCTCGTGGCAGGTGGTGGCTCCGGTCTGATGGAGGTTTGTGGCATGAGTTGAGGCTGCGTGAGGGGTGGGGTTGGCTGTGGAATGGTGGCTGGTGCTGGGGCTGAGATGTGGGTGTCAGCAGGTGAGCATGTTTTTCTTGTACTGTGTCCACCACCCTCTGAATGATGGAGTCCATCGTGTTAATAAAGGCAGGGGTGTTCAGCGGGAGTTGGAAGGCTGCTGCTATGGCCCGCGCTACATTTTTGGCTACGTCTGTGACAATGTCATAGAGATCCTCCAGCGAGAGAAATATTGGAGGTGTGCCTGAGGTGGAATTAGGGTTGGGAGGCAGAGGGTAAGTGGGTGTGGGGTCTGGGGTCGAAGGAGGTGGGTGGTGGTGGTTGGGGAGGGACGGGGGTGTGGGGAGAGGGGAGAGGTGGATAGGCCTCTGCTGTGAGTGGGTGGGGGGGTGGAGGGTCTGTTTTCTTTTGGGTTCCCCAGATGAATGTTCCTGGAGGGACAGGAGTAGAGCTGTTGGTTTGCTGTTCTTTGACCCAGGTGACCTGGTGACGGCAGCCCTGATCCACCAGAACAATTTTGGTTGGGCAGCTCGAGTGCCAAGTGTGGTGTTTGGGCAGCAGGGAACAACAATCTGCCCCCCCCTTGTATTTGGTGAGGCAGACGTCGGCATCATGGCCGCCGCTGCACATTCAGCACATGACTGGGCGTTTGCATGTTGCTTTGTGGTGCCTGAAGTGGTGACACCGGAAACGGTGTAGTGGCTCTGGGGTGAAGATACAGAGACGGTATTTTCCCCAGTTCCCCCTGATCCAGCTCTGGTATCAGGGAACCGTGGAGAGTAACTATTACTTGCCGGGTTTCCTCCCGACTGTGTGCCTTTTGGCAATGAACAGCATCCTCTACTTGTGGGTGTCGCAGGAGGAGTTCTGTTGGATTTCTCAGCAGGTATCCCGTTACCACCGCCTTGTTGGTTCATTGTCCTGGGACCAGCTCTATTATTTTGATGGGAAAAGACTCATCCCGAGCAGTGGCACGTAGGAGGGAAAAGGAGTTTTCCTCAAGAGGTATGACGATGGAGATCTCTTCTTTTCCCATGGTGTTTCAACACTGGAGGCCTGGCAATTTTGTTTCAAGAAGGCTACTGCATCGTAGCTGGTTTCGTGTCCCTCTTGAACTGGGACATGAAAGGCTGGGTAGGAAGATGCAGGTCAGGGACATGCTGCTACAGTGACCAATGGCTGTGGTCGGGGCATCTACTTGTTCTGTGCTGCAGCAGAGGATTTCCCCCGCTTTTGGCATTTTTTCTTATTGGAAACTTGGATGAACTTGTCATCAGCATCAGCAGCAGGAGTGGGTTCAAGAGCAGAGGTGCTAGGGGAGGGTTCATAAGTCATCTCCTTCTGCTCATGTATGCGAGCAGACTTGGTAGGGCGGGAGGCAGAAGAGTTGACGGTGGAGTTTGAAAGAGGCGTGGCGGTGGAAGGATCAGAGTCCTTGCTAGTGGCAACAACAGGGGATTCCCCAGAGGTGGAGTTGGTGCTGGATGAGGTGTCTCACCCATTTGACTGTGGCAGGGCAAGCAGTGGTGGAGGTCATTGGCAGGGAGGAGGGGTGAGGAGCTGAGGCAGCATGGGTGGTAGGACATGTAGGTATGGGGATGAGAGAGCAAGGCCTGGCAGAGGGGGAGGAGGAGAAGGAGGAGGAGACAGATGTGGTGGCAGCAGGCCACATTGAGGAGGAGGAGGCAGTTGTGGCGGTGGTGGTGGAGGCAGGCTGCGTTGAGGAGGTGGTGGTGGTAGGCAGCACCACACACGTTTTAGAGGTGTTGCTGAGGGGGGGTTTGGATGCCTTTTTGAATGTCTTGTGACGGGTGGTTTAGAGCTCGGCCCAGGATGCTATGAGAGCTGACATGCTTGCATTGGTGTGTTTAACCCCAAAAGCACTAAGCTCGTCGATCGAGCTTTTTCCGCAATTTCTTAAAAGGACAAGCAATGCTGATCGTGCAACATCCACAAAAACGTGGCAGCAGCTGGCTCCACCCCAGCTGTGATGTAGATGGCCTCTAACCAATCAGAACTAAGTGTTGGAAACACCAGAGGGGGGACCCAGGCCCGTAACCAGGCAGTGGGAGGTGTACCCCCCACCTTCCTCTCACCACATCCCTCTACCCCACTACCTTGTTACTACCCTACCTCCCACCGTTCTTACCACCACCACCACCCCTCCCTAACCCTCCTCATACATCCCCCCCTCCTATGTGAATCCCCCTCATGCCCCCCCCCCCAGTCATCCGGGGGAAGGGTATTTCTCCCTATCCTCCCTCCATGTCCCCGTACTCCACTGGAGTCCTTCCTTTATGTCTTGTGGTGGTCACCTCCCATCCTTCCATCCCCATACACCCCCTCCTGGCCTTACCACCTACCCCCACCTCCCCCACCCCCACCCCAACCCCCTAGCATGCAGTATCTTTACCTCCCTGGCCTCGAATATTTTGCGTATTTTTTAAGCTTTATCGCGCATGTTTTTGAATCATTACCTGAAATTTATTCGTGTCCTTGCATACAGATATACACACCACAATTATTTTGGCTGACTTTATTCGAAACCCGCTCGAAAAAGAAATATTATTTTATGCCAACGTATGCTGGAGCCTTAAAAAACGGAACGAAACGAAACGAGACGAAAAATAGGTAGATTTGACTGCTCGGAGGGGAGGGGAGGGGAGGTTAGGCGAGGGAAGGGGAGGAGAGAGGAGGGGAGGAAAGGGAAAGGGAGGGAGGGGACTGGAGGTATAGGGAGGGGAGAGGAGGGGAGGATAATTTTTACTATTTATCATGTTTTTTCTGGGGGGGGGGGTTCATGACCATTTTCCTTAGCTAGATTTGACAGCTCGGCGGGGACGGGAGGGGGGAAGGGAAAGGGGGAGGGGAGGTTAGGCGAGGGGAAAGCAGGGGAGGGAAGGGAAGAGAAGGGAAGGAGAGGGAGGGGATTGGAAGTATGGGGAGAGGAGAGGAAGGGAGGATAATTTTTACTATTGATCATATTTGTTTGGGAGGGTTTGTCACAATTTTATTCTTTTCTAAGCACATTACAGTGGTTTATAACATGTGAACACACCAAAAAAAATTGGTTTTGGTGATTTTTGTATGTATTTTTGTGAAGAATACAGGTGCGAGCGGCGTATTTTCTTTCTCGCCGGGGCTGCGACGGGTAACTATTATAAACTTTGACGGGCCATAGCTCGGTAACTATTGGATCTAGGAGGGTGGGGTTTGCGTTTTCAGGTGTGTAAATTCAAGCTCTATAAATCGGGCATAAAACTTTTAACCTTTGACATAGTCGAAAAATAGGCCTGATTTTGCCTCCTGAGGGGGTAGTCGAGGCTGGAGAATTGCGTACCCTAGGGGTTAAGCAGCGTGGACCGTGCCTCCCCCCCCAAGAAAAAGAAAAAAGAAAAAAAATACTTGGCTTTCCAGCGGTTCCCTACAGTAATGGGGGGTGAGCCTCCATACCCTCCAAAGGGTGTTGTGAGAGAACCCCTTTACTGATCCGTGAGGGACTTGCCTAACCCTAGCCCTAACAGAATGACCCTTGCCGCCTTCTATAACCAGACCTCTAAGGCTCCCCTTCGCAGAAGTACCCTGCGGTACCCCTTCAGGGTTTGGCGTCGTACTACGGCAGAGACTCTAGGTGGCAGCTGGAAAGAAAGCTGAAAGAAAAATAAACACACACACACACACACACACACACACACACACACACACACACATATATATATATATATATATATATATATATATATATATATATATATAAGCAACGTTGGGTCTGGTTAGTACTTGGATGGGTGACCGCCTGGGAACACCAGATGCTGTTGGCATCCCTACGTGTCAAGTGGGGTTGGTGGAGGATTAGTGCCCCTCCCTGTAAAACAAACTCTAAGCCATTGGCCACCCCGTCTGGGATACATGGCGTCTGGCAATGAATGAATGATGAATATACATGCCCAAACTGTGTGTGGTTGTGTGCAAGCGTTACTGGTGGTGTGACAGGTTTGCTCACCCCGGGCAAAGATGTCGCCTCTACACCTGCTGGGTGTGAGGTGCGCTCGTCGGCGGGTCAGGTGAGGTTGGCGGGTCAGGTGAGGCTGGAGCGAATGGGGAGAGAGGTGTTAGCTCTGTGAAAGCTAAAGGTGGAATATAGGAAATATAACTAGGCCTGGCAACTGCCACAACCTAGTTATATTTCCTATATTGGTCACTGGAAACAGCAATGATAGGTAAACAACAGCAAAAAGCAATATACTGTATAAGTGTTGTTACCGTGCGTTTATCTTGCGTTACGTGAGAGGAAATCACAATATGCCAAAGTTGAGGCATAGCCTTACGAAAAAATGTGAAATGCACAGTCTATCGCTCAGTGGTTTCAGGATTATAATGAGGAGAAACTCTCGTAATACTTATTTCACATCCTAAATCAACAATACTGAAGAAAAAATATCCCATAAAATAAAACCCACAAGTAATGGTAATATCCAAATCACAAGCAGCATCAGATCAGAAAAATAAACATTTAAAAACATATTATTATCCACATTTAAATTTTTATGCTGATGATATTTACACGGAAAACAAAGCCGTGAGTGCTGTAAGCAAGATGGATCTTCAAAACTAGCATCTCACTGCAAGCAGATCATTGTTCTTTAATTAGCAAATTTTCCAGCAAGACAGATATCCCGGCAGCATAACATCAAGAAGAGGACAGTTAACGGATGGATATAGATGCAGAGAGAGGCAGAGGAAATTTACCAAGTGGAGCCCCTCGTCCCACGAGATAACACAGACAAATCATCGTATGTCCCCAGGAACAACCCCTAACCATCTGTGTTGCTGTCATGAGTTAGAAAAACCAGTGCAATTATTTGGGGAAAATTGGTACCGGTAATCATTTATTCACACGATGAAATTCCAACATGTATTAAAATATGTAGGGCAGTTTCATGAAAGAACTAAAGAGAGTGATAGTCAAAAGCATAAGTGACAATGAAGAGAACTGAAGACGAAAAGGATTGTAGTAAAAAGGGGGGGGGGGGCGGGGAGGAATCGTGACAAAGGCCGAAACATTGACTCCCATCTATGGTGTGATAATGACTGATGTCAAACCTATATAGAAATATTAGAAATCCGCTAGATTAGAAATCCGCCAGACTGAAGGAAATTAAGGAAAAAAGAAAATGCTAGACAGGACTTAAAACGCCAGATATACAGAAAAAAAAAATTGGCTAGATTGCTTTTAAAACCTCAAAATTCAGCGAGAAAATTGCTCTATTGGTAACATAGCTGGCATGAGTCGTGACGACGAGTGGAAACGTGACAAATATCGCTTTCTGTTTAATTATTGTTACTGATCTAAAAAAGAAAAAATAATTTTAAAAACTTACCTAATAGTTTCGAAAGATTATTATTATTATTTTTGCACCATAATGTTTGCAGGGCAGGAAAAGATTGTTTTCGTGTCCTGTAACTCCCGAGCAAATGAGCGTTGCCAGACCCAGGGAGTTTTGTCCGAAAGTTAAAGAATGCGAGCCATCACTTATTTGGGAGATCGTACAGGAGGCCAATCCAAACCTAAATAAAGTTGTCTGGAGGCAGCAAGAATATACCAGAATATAAGTCATCGTAGTGACTGGATATAATGGTCGTAGACATCATGAGTACTTCAATACGGTGATGTCTGTTATTTCATTATTACTGCCTCCACACAACTTTATTCAGTCTGGGAGAGACTTTTCGAGCATGAGGAGTTCAGTTCAGCTTCATTAATCAAATCACTCTGATGTGTTTTATATTCTTTCATTCCTACCATCAGACGATTTTATTCAGCTTTGGAGAGACTTTGAGCTGGAGGAGGTAGACACATCCTTCAGTGAATTTAATCGTCACGGTATAACAAGAATTTAAAAAAAAAAAAAATCGCAATGGGACTCAAAAGACTAACCTCCTTGATTGTAGCGTTAATGAGCAACCTACTCTTGGTGGTGCTGTGCGCTCTGGATGGAGCGATGCAGCTGCAGCGTCCACCCTCGAGCCAAACTTCCTAATTTTTCTCTGAGCCTCGTAGTAGAAAGGACTCTGGTCTGTCCCCGGTGAGGCGCTGTCTAACACAAACGGGTGCCAGTTCCCTACACGGTGTAGGTACAAGGTTTTTTTAAAAAGGTGCAAGGATTTAAAACGTCCGTTTTTTCTATGTTTTCTGACCTACACCCTTTGCCTTTACATATTTTGGTGATGGGATAATGATGTTCAGCATAATTAGAGTATAGTAGAAGCTTCCTGCAAAAATGATTTTTCACAACAGAACAATGTCAGCATCGTCCAATTCAGGAATGAAACCAAATCATATGTCACGGTCACCCGTCCGTTCTAATGAGATCAAATGTCAAATTTCGTTCCCGTTATTACAAAAGAACTTACGATTACCGAAAATATCTAGTGAAAAGGAGGACTATTTTTTAGCCCAGTGGTTGCGTGGTTGACTGAGATCCCAAGGGCCTTTTTTATGCGAGAAAGAAGGAACCAAAGGCCATGAACCCGCAATAACTGTTCCTTCCAAGAGAAAAACTAAATACAAGAGAGAGACAAATTCAAGATCCGATCATTTCGAGATGCCAGGACACACCGCGTTTGAAAGACTGAAGATCATAGGAAGCAGGAAATACAGACAGAGGGAGACAGTTCCAGAGTTGACCTGTTGCGTAAATGAAGGACTGGGAGTAACGCTTAACTCTTGCATTAGAGAGTTGGACAGAAAAGGGATGAGAGTGTGCTGCTATACCTCATACCAATTAATCTGGCCAGGCATGTATGGCAACACTGTTCCGGCAGAGTTTCTGATTGGCTGGAGGTGTTTATTCGATTTCGTTGTTGCTAAAACTGATACTCTTTTTATTATCAGATGTGATACTGAGTTTGTCGACAATACAATCATCAAAAGCAATAAGTAATCCGTTATATACTTATGAACAATGAAATTTTCGTAGGAAGATAGAGATAGTACTTCAACAAAGTATTATAACAGTCCAAGTCATGGTCAGCGTTCGAACAATTCCTTTAAATCTCTGACACTCCGTAATATAACAGAAAATTAAGGAAACTTGCTTAACCTAAGCGATGGTATAACACATTTAAATTTTTGAGATCAGTCCGTACTGTGATAATAGAGGATATATGATTAAATAGTTTTCCTTTAGCCTACTTTGATTTTTCGCGATTTTTTCAAACCTCCCTCCCCGCAGAACTAGTCTTTTCATTAGAATTTTTAATTATTCAGAGTTGTGGCACGATTTAAGGGTGCAGACTGATCTTAAATTTTAAATGTGTGTTACACCAACGCTTAGATTAAGTAAGTTTCCTTAATTTTCTGTTATATTACGGAGTGTCGGAGATTTAAAGGAATTGTTCGAATGCTGACCTTGACTTGGACTGTTATAATACTTTGTTGACGCAATATCTCTATCTTCCTACGAAAATTTCATTGCTGATAAGTATATAACGGATTTCTTATTGCATTTGATGATTGATTTGTCGACAAACTCAGTATCACATCTGATAATAAAAAGAGTATCAATTTTAGCAACAACAAAATCGAACAAACACCTCCAGCCAATCAGAATTTCTGCCGGAACAGTGTTGCCATACATGCCTGGCCAGATTAATTGGTATGAGGTATAGGCAGGTGCTATGCACCCGACGCAAAGGTGGAGGGATGCATGCAGACAGTTCAGAGGAGCAGTGACCATTGAAATAGCGATAGAAAATAGATAAAGATGCAACAGTGCGGCGAAGAGACAGAGGTTGAAGGGAGTCAGTAAGAGGAGGAGAGTTAATGAGAAGAAAAGACTTTGACTCCACCCAATTGAGAAGAGCTGTATGTGGGGAACAGAACCTCCCCACATATGAAAGTTGTACTCCACACAGGGGCGGATAAAATCCGTGTATACAGTAGAGTCAACAATTGTGCAGGGGTAAAGAAGGAAAAAAGTCGGCATAGCACACCTAATCTCTTGGAAGCAGATTTTACAAGAGACGTTATATGAACTTTCCAAGACAAGTACCGAATAAATGAAACCCCAAGCATGTTCAAGAATGATGCAGGATTAAGCTCAATATTATTAAACATCAGTGGGTATACCTGTGGAAGATTTTGTCGGGGTGATAGGTGTAAGAACTGAGTCTTTGATGCATTAAAAACAACCAGATTATTTTTACCCCAGTGAGAGATACGAGCCAAGTCAGACATTAGGTGTGCTATAGCCTCATCCCTTGTTTATCGTAGTAACTGCTGTAATGGGCGTTGCGGGAACTGAATGGAAAGGTGAAGGGTGGAGTCATCAGTGTATGAGTAGATAAGGTTAGATGTACAGCTTAGAAGGTCATTGATGAATAAGAGGAAGAGAGTTGGTGATAGGACAGAGCCCTGAGGAACACCACTGTTGATAGATCTAGAAGAACGATGGCCGTCTACGACAGCGGCTATAAAACGACCAGAAAGGAAGCTAGAGATGAAGGCACAGATAGAAGCATAGAAACTGTAAGAGAGCAGATTGGAAATTAAAGATTTATGCCAGATCCGACCGAAGGCTTTTGAGATGTCAAGTTCCATTGCAAAGCTTTCGCCAAAGTCCTGAAAGGAGGATGATCATGAGTCTGAAAGGTAGGTGAGAAGATCGCCAGTGGAGCATCCCTGACGGAACCCATACTGATGATCAGAAAGAAGGTTGTGATAGGAAAGATGCTTTAAAATTTTTCTATTAAGACTTGATTCAAAAACTTTTGAGATACAGGACGTTAAAGCAATTGGACGATAGTTAAGGGGTTGGGAATGGTCACCCTTCTTTGGGACTGGCTGAATGAGAGCAAACTTCCAGCAAGAAGGAAAGGTTCAAGTTGACAGATAAAGGCGAAAGTGTTTACCTGGGCAGGGTGTAAGCACAGAAGCACAGTTCTTGAGAACAACAGGAGGGACTCCATCAGGCCCATATGCCTTGTTTGTATTGAAGCCTGTGATGGCAGAAAATACATCAGCTGAAGAAATTTTAATGTCAACCATGAGGAAGTCAGAGGGGGGAAGTGATGGAGGAACAGCACCGGAATCGTCTAAGGTGGACTTGGAAGAGAAAGTCTGAGTGAAGAGATCTGTTTGATCAGTAGAAGAAATAGCTACAAAGCCATCAGAATAGAAAAGAGGAGGGAAGGATGACAAGGTAAAGTTGTTTGAAAGGTTTTTGGCAAGGTGCCAGAAGGAACGGGAAGAATTCGAGTTGGAGAGTTGAGAGCATAGAACGGATGAGATTATTTTTAGCAGAGCAAAGAACAGACTTAGCATGATTCTGGGCAGAAACGTATAAGAGATGTGATTCAGGGGTGGGTTGGCTCTGGTACCTTTTATAGGCCCTCTTCTTGTTGCGAACAGCATTAGAACAAGCGTGATTAAACCAAGGATTTCTTGCGTTAGTCAAAGGACATGAGAAAGGATTGTATACTTCCATGCCTGAGAGAATAACCTCCGTAATGCGCAAGGCACACTCAAATGGCTCCTGGGCATGGAAGCAATAATCATTCCAGGGAAAATCAAAGAAGTACTGCCAGAGGACCTCCCAATCCGCAGCTCCAAAGTGCCACAGACAACATTTCTTTGGAGGGTCCACAGGCCGTACTGGAGCGAAAGGACAGGTTAAAGTGATAAGGTTGTGATCGGAGGAGAAGAGTGGAGAGGAAAGATCAACAGTGTAACCTGAAAGATTACTTGTAAGGAAGAGGTCAAGTATGTTGGAGCTCTCTCCCAAGGTAGTCAGGGATACGGGTAGGGTGTAGGCTTGTTCACCAGGTGGATCAGTGAAAGGAGAAGAGAGCCAAAGGTGGTGGTGAACATTGAAGTCTCCTAGAATGGAGATTTCAGAGAAAGGAGAAATGGATAGAATGTGTTCCATCATAGAAGTAAGATAGTCGAAGAATTTTTGATAGTCAATAGAATTAGGAGATAAGTAAACAGCGCAGATGTATTTAGTCAGAGAATGACAGGAAAGCTGAAGTCAGAGTGTAGAGAATTCAGAAGAATCGAGTTCAGGAACACGAGAGCAAGATAAGTCGTTGCATATATATACGCAACAGCCACCTTTGGCTTTGAGATGAGAATAGAGAAAGGAGGAGGATACAGAAATGGGTTTGCTGTCAGTTGCCTTAGACAGCTGAGTCTCAGTCAGGAAAAGAAGGTGAGGGTTAGAGGAGGAGAGGTAGTGCACAACAGAGCAAACGTTGGAGGAAAGGCCACGAATGTTGCAGAAATGAAGAAGAAGTGAGTCAGACAGTGGCTCCAAGTAGCTCGAGTCGTCACCGGGAGAGGGACGGAGGGTGGGGGCATTTATGTTCACCCGCCCTGGGGACTCTGAGGCATGTAATTTGCAGCCATGATTTTTTTTGAATTTTGGGAAAGGAAGTGTTTTCTGTACCATGCATGTAGTTTGGTGTTGATAGTGTTAGAAAAACTTGTATTAGAGAGCATGCTGGCCTACTCTCTGTGTTACTGAGACACTGAAAAATTTCAGCAAAGGGAAATAGTCCCAAGGGCTGATGAAACGGGAACTCCAGCTCTCCCTCTCATCAGCTTTCCATCCACCTTGGGAGTACTGCCCTGCTCAACTGGTGCTACAGTCTATTACAGTGTAAAATCCCTGTTTTGAGTGTGTAACTGTGAACAGTTTATCAGATGTCGTTTCAAGCACTACAAAAGAGCTTATAGCGAATGTATAGAAGCATCTAGAACTGGCGACTGTGGTTAATTGAGGTTTCCTTTTAATGACTACAAATGCGGTTGGACAGAAAGCACACTAACATATGGACTCGCTGACTGTGAATAGTTTTCAAGTTTTATTTCATTTATACCAGGAGCATCCAGTGCAAAGAAAGATGAGAGAACAGCGTACTATCAAGGCAAGATTATAAACTGTGTGATGATAGTTGAAGGGGATGTTTCTATGACCTGTCGGTGGGTCTAGTGGAAGATCAGTAAGTGAGTTTTGACGAAATCTGAATCCTCATACTTCTTCCAGACCCAGCCTTGGATCCAGCTCTTGTCATTCAGGACGGCAGACAACTCCAACTCCACCAACACCAGCGCCGCCTGCAGCCACCATGAAGGACAACTTTGACGACATCCTGACCAAACTGGGTACCGGAAAATGGACAATGCTCTACGTCCTCTCCATGATGTATTGTAAGACTCCTTTGTTTTCTTATTATTATTATTATTATTATTATTATTATTATTACTACTACTGCTACTACTACTACTACTACTACTACTACTACTACTTACTACTATTACTTCTACTACTACTACTACTACTACTGCTACTATGGCCACTATTATTATCATCGCAATTTCTAGATGATAGTAGTTCAAACTGGACGGTTCAGATGAAACTTTCACTACAAGAGGTCCTTTCAAAAGCAAATAAAAGCGTCTAGAGGTAGCAAGATTAACTGTGATGTATATACGTCCTCTGTGATGTAAGATTCTCAATTCTCTTTACCTTCGCATTTTAGTCTTTTCACCTTAACGTGGCCTAGATTTTTTTGCTCTTGTGCAGCTTACTTCGGATACCTTAGTGGCAGAATAAGACAATACTTTCCATGTACATCCACTCCACAGGACATCTCCGTGACCGACACTACATTAATTTTTAGTGTTAATCTCGATACATTTCATTACTGAAGTTGGAGAGTGGGCAGTTTTTCGGCCGCTGGAGTAAGAACGGTATAACATTATAGTCAGTCCTTTTAAGTCAGGAATGTGCTCCAGAATATTGCAGAACTGTGCATGGCATTGGTATTGCAAAGTAGGAGAACTGACATCCGTTTTAGTGGCATCCAAGGAACTTCAACTGTATCATTTATTGTGCACTTTACTCCTTCTGTCCAGTGACCTTTTTCTTTTTCTTTTTTTTTTTTTAGTCATACTTTTACCATACAATTGTTTTCAAATTTTAAATTAAATTGAGGACTAATATCGAAGGGGTTAATTAAAATTATATATTGACCTCTCCTGTTCGAAGTCTCTCCAAAGCTTTACAGAATCGTCTGAATGAAGCTGTAATAACATACAAACTACGTCATCGGGCTAAAGGAAGCACAACTAAAACAAGAAAGCACTCAGAAAAAACATACCTCCCCTATGCCATTGCTATTAAAAAGGGACCCGGCTAAGGATCCGTGGAAATATTGTGTGGAATAAATAGGGTCCGGATCCACCCCCAAATTTAATCAATCGTTCCTTGACCCACTCTTCCACAAAATTTTATTGAAATAACTGAGAACTTCTGGATATATTGTGCGGGATACATAGGATCCAGATCCACCCCAAAACTGATTCAGTTTTTTCTTGGCCCATGGCCCACCTTTCCATTAAATTTGATTGAAATTCAGTAAGAACGTTTGGAGATATCGTTTAGACAAACTAACAAACAGACAAACATAGTTGAATACATAACCTACAACATCGTTGGCAGAGGTAACTAGGCCTTAAAAAATGGAATTCAAGGACGGACTTACTATAGGCTTTTCAGAACAGTGTTGTCTAATTCAGTGTATACTTGCTACTTCCATACAATTTTGTTCAACTAAGGAATGAACATCATTACACTGGTGATAAAAAGCTGTATCCAAACCTTCCAGTTTGAGGCCCCTTGCAAGGTGAATCTGTGAAATGGATATAGTATTAACAAAATAATTAGACGACATCGAAGTGCAGGGGGGTAAAGTAAGGATCTTCTTTTGGCTCTAACTGGCCCAGAATTATCATCTCCCTACAGTAAATGCTGAATTGTACCAATAGATTTACACTATACTATACTGTTAGCCACGAGAAGTGCTATGGAGAGATTGTAGAGCCGTAGCTTTTACTTGTTCTGTCAGTGAAATGATAAGCTGCAAAAAGACGTGAATTTAGGTCAAAATAAGATGAAAAAACGATATATAGCCAAGCATGTACGAACATTGTAAAATATTATGTTTCCCCTCCCCATGCACAGTAATGGCAAAAAACGGTTTACTTGGTTTGGAAGTTACTGATTAACCACGTCAGGCTGATGACGTGTTTTTCATTCCATTCTTGCAACGTTCAGAGATTTTTGTTCAAATCTGGCGACGCTTTTGGAATTGGAGTGGTTAGATATGGACTTCATTAATCCCTGTTCAACAAAAAATCTGTTTCAAGGAGAAAAAACACATCTGGAGGCAGCGAAATAAACCCAAATAAGTATGTAATCGTATGCAGAAGGTTATTATTTTTAGCTTACCGTCACTCAGACACACCCAATGTATTCTAATGATTTTTCTTCTTATTCATATTTTTGGCTTGTCATCGCCCAGTACCAAAACTTATAGTAACATTTTTTTTTTACTCTGTACTTGGTTAAATATTTGGCCTGTCATTGCCCAAATATGCCCAGACATATTCAAATTACATTTTGTTTATTTGTACTGACTGATGTACTTGGTTTCTCAACGGCTAGATGTACCCAAACTTATAGTAAGGAGTATGTGTGGAGTGACGCGTATGGATCGAGTGAGAAATGATGAAGTGCGAAGGAGAACTGGAGTTGTTCGGGAGATGGCTGGTAGAGTTGAGCAGAGGGTGTTGCGATGGTTTGGGCATATGGAGAGAATGGATAATGAGCGATTGGTGAAAAAGATAACTAGATCTGATGTGAGAGGTGTAAGGCTGAAAGGAAGACCACGAATAGCATGGATGGACAGTGTGAAGAGAGCGCTGGATGCAAGAGGGATGTCTGTTGAGCAAGGAAGAGTGGCTGTGCGTGACAGAAATAAATGGAGAGAAATTGTGAATGAATAAGTGATGACGCAGCCCTGAGGGGATATTCTCCCGCATTTGGTTTGATCAGCTAGTCAGGTCAGGTGCGGATAAGGGGATGGGTCTGTTATGATGAGGCAGGGGTAAACCAGTTCTGCTGTCGGGCCCTGCTGCGGATGTCACTGATTGCATTGCGCAGTTGACCCTTGTGCGGTGTGGTGCGGTGAGGATCTGTCCGTTCTCCCCTTTGGGGCTAAGATGCGAATGAATGTGTTTGAATGGATGAGTAAATGGGGAGTGTGTCGTCCTGTCTCGGCTACCTCCCTTTCCTTGGGGGAAGCAGCCTAGGTATATAGATAGATAGACTAATAAATACATCCGGCTTGCCATTGCCTGGATATATGCAAATTTCTTTTAATAACACTAACACAGACAGATGGTCATATTATCGTCAGCTATGGTGGTCGCTGTCGCATCTCTTCCTTGCTCACTTATTCCTGCATACTGTATAGCACGGCAGTAGTCCCTTGTGTGTTATTTATGCAGTCTTGGATGTTCATGAATTACTTTGCAAACTGTACCTTACACTTCTCTCTCTCTCTCTCTTTCTCTCTCTCTCTCTCTCTGACATTTATGTTAGGAAGAGGTGCTCGCAGCCCTCCAAAGCTGACGAGAATATTGGCTATGGAATCAATTATCATCATCGCCTCTTTCCACCGCCAGGGTACTCCTTGTTGCCGTGCCACGTTATTGGAGGTGTGTTTCTGGCCCCACCTGTCAACCATACGTGCATTCTCCCGCCCAACGCCATTACCCCCACCCTCGTACTCCCACCCGACGCCCAGCAATCACCCTCCAACATCTCCTACACCTCACCTCCCGACCAGCCCCACGCAGAGTAAGTTACGTAGAGTAGAGGTTAGATAGCCCTCTCGCTCTCTCTCTCTCTCTCTCTCTCTCTCTTGCCTCATTACGACTAGCACAAAGACCTCAAACTAGAAACTTTAACCCTTTCTTCCGTGTAACTCTTTCACTGCAACAGTTAACGATACTCTCCTTCTTTCATGTATGCAACTGATAAATAAGGGACAGTCTTTTGATATCGGAGAAGGCGAGCTTTTACAAGCGGTTAGATTACGCAATACAATAATGATTTTTTTTAAAGTAATAACATGCCATGGTACAGTACATAACATTACAACATTCATCATCGACAACCAAGGCAACAGAGATGGACAGACTCTTAAAAAGTTATTCATCCTCCCTTTATTGGAAACAGTACAACGACATACAGAAGAGAGATTCCGATTTACCACTACAATCAAACTGTTTTTTTTTTTTTTTACGAATCATCTGAGAGTCCATCTCTCCCAGGGGTGAAGAAGATTGTGTACGGGGTGTAAATTTTGAGGAGTTGCACGCACATGTAACCACATTCCCGTATCATTCCTTTCATACTGAAACATGTATCATGCCTTCCATACTGAAAAATGTATCATGCTTTTCATACTGAAACATGTATCATGCCTTTCATACTGAAACATGTATCATGATTTTCATACTGAAACATGTATCATGCCTCTCATACTCAAACATGTATCATACCTTCCATACTGAAACATGGTAGAACTGTCTCACTGAGGTCAGGTACATCACTGGAGAGGATGTTGATATTACATCTCGGTGGTTGCACATAATTATACATGATACACAGGGAACGGGGATCGTGTTGAAAGGAGCCCGATTGATTATGTGCTCGTAGACAGGTCGATGCTGGGAATGGTTGCTGATATGAGGGCCTTGAGAGGACGATGTGGAGATCTGTCAGAACAGTAAGCTCAAGCTGAGAGAGTGAGGTGGGTCAGGTGAGAGAGAGAAGCAGACAGGGAGAAAGACTGAATATCGAGATGCTGAGGATCAAAGAAATGACAGATGAATACACGACCAAAGTAGGGGAGGAGTTAGAATCAATGAATTGGAGTGAAATGGATCTGAACAGTCTGTGGAATGCATATAAGGATTGCTTAGTTAGGAATGCTAAAGCGGTGTGTGGTGTGGCAAGAGTAACAACAAAGAAGAAAGGTACGGCATGGGATGAAGAGGTTAAGACAGCAATGGACGAATAGAGGAAGAAGTGGCTAGAGTGGTTGCTGGACAGGGGTTCAGTTGAAATAAGAACTGAATATACTGAGAGCAAGAAGCACGTAAAGAGAATAGTGGAAAGGAAAATGAAGGAGGTAAATCATGATCTAGGAAGAGAAATGATTGCAGATTACCTTGAAAATAGGTAGTTATTCTGGAAAGAGATGCGGCAATGTAGGAGTGACAGCAGAAAGACATGTGAAAGTGTGAGGGATGAAAGTGGTAGATTATTAACCCATCGGATATGAAGTAAGGACCAGATGGAAAGAATATTTTTAAAGCCTGATGAACGGAAATAGAGGGAGCTGAGCCGTTGTAAACATGATTGGGACGTGTAGAGAAGGAATGCAGTGATAGGAAATGTGACACTCGCACAGGTAAAGAACTCTCTGAAACGGCTGAAAAATGGGAAAGCATCTGAGGTTGATGAGGTGAATGCAGAGATGATTAAGTGTAGTGGAGTGAGCGGAATGAAGTGCTTGCTGCAGATATGTAAAAAGTAATGGATGAGTGACACTGCCAGCAACGAGCAAAAAGGCTGTGAGTGCATCCCCTTAAAAAAATAAAGGTGAGCGAAGTGAGTGCAAGAATTATCGTAGCATTAGTCTACTGAGGGTTGAATGGAAGGTATATGGAAGAAATATTCTAGAGAGAGTAAGAGAAATATCAGAAGTCCTGGTGAGTGATGAACAGGGTGGCTTTAGAAGTGGCAGAGGATGTGTGGATCAAATATCTGCAATGAGACAGATAATGGAGAAGGCTTGTGAGAAGGACTATGAAGTGTTTATGGCATTCATAGATCTGGAAAAAGCATACGACAAAGCAGACAGAGCAGGATTGTGGAAGGTTTTGCGCATGTACGGTGTAGATGATAAGCTGCTAGGTGCCGTCGAGAGATTTTATGATGGTACTGAAGCATGTGTGAAGGTAATTGGGCATCTAAGTGAATGGTTCACGATCGGTGTGGGTGTGCGACAAGGTTGGGTGATGCCCCCATGGTTGTTCAATGGGGTGGTGAGAGAAGTAAAAACACGAGTAATGGAGAGGGGGATGACGTTGGTAATGAATGCTGATGATGGAATATCTCAAATTTGTTGTACGAAGTATGCTGATGATGCAGTACTATCTATCTATCTATCTATATACCTAGGCTGCTTCCCCCAAGGAAAAGGAGGTAGCCGAGACAGGACGACACACTCTCCATTTAGTCATCCATTCAAACACATTCATTCACATCTTAGCCCCAAAGGGGAGAACGGACAGATCATCACCGCACCACACCGCACAAGGGTCAACTGCTCAATGCAATCAGTGACATCCGCAGCAGGGCCCGACAGCAGAACTGGTTTACTCCTGCCACATCATAACAGACCCATCCCCTTACCCGCACCTGACCTGACTAGCTGATCAGACCAAATGCGGGAGAATATCCCCTCAGGGCTGCGTCATCACTTATTCATTCACAACTTCTCTCCATTTATTTCTGTCACGCACAGCCACTCTTCCTTGCTCAACAGACATCCCTCTCGCATCCAGCGCTCTCTTCACACTGTCCATCCATGCTATTCGTGATCTTCCTCTCAGCCTTACACCTCTCACATCAGATCTAGTTATCTTTTTCACCAATCGCTCATTATCCATTCTCTCCATATGCCCAAACCATCGCAACACCCTCTGCTCAACTCTACCAGCCATCTCCCGAACAACTCCAGTTCTCCTTCGCACTTCATCATTTCGCACCCGATCCATATGCGTCACTTCACACATACTCCTCAGACACCTCATCTCCATTTCATTCAAACTTTTCCTCTCTGCTACACCCATATTCCATGTTTCAGCCCCATATAATGCAGTTGGTACCGCAACACCCTCATACAGCCTTCTCTTTACATCCATTCTAAGCAAACGACATTTAAACACTTTTTTCATTCCTCCCAGCACCTTTCCTACTTCATTTATTCTAAACTTCACTTCTGCATCTATTCTTCCATCCACAGCAACATGTGACCCTAGATACTTGAAACACTCTACCTCCTCAAGCAACTCACCATTCAAAACTATATTCATCCCTCTACCATCTATCAACCTCGTACACTTCATCACTTTACTCTTATTCTCATTTACTTTCAATTTCCTCCTTTCACACACCCTTCCAAACTCCTCTACCAACTGTCTCAATCTCTCCTCTGAATCAGTCACCAGTGCAGTATCATCTGCAAACAGCAGCTGCTTCAGATTCCACTCTCCACCATCAACATTTACCAGACTCAGACCACCTAAAACTCTTGCATTCACCTCCCTTACAACACCATCCATGTAAATATTAAACAACCAAGGCGACATCAAACATCCTTGTCGCAGCCCCACTTTCACGGGAAACCAATCACTCACAGCATTTCCCACTCTTACACACGCTCTACTATTTACATAAAAACTTTTCACCCCTTTTAGTAACCTACCATCAAGTCCATACAATCTTAAAACAGTCCACAAAGCCTCCCTATCAATTCTATCATACGCTTTCTCTAAATCCATAAATGCCCAAAACACATCCTTGCCTTTTGCTAAATACTTTTCACACACTTGTCTCACAGCAAACACCTGATCAACGCATCCCCTCCCTCTCCTAAAGCCACATTGCTCATCACTAATCACTCCCTCTGTACCCTCTCTAACTCTCATAATTAACACTCTACCATACACCTTACCTACAACACTCAACAGACTTATACCCCTAAAGCTAGTACATTCATACTTATCACCCTTGCCTTTATACAACGGGACCACACAAGCACTTGCCCAGTCAATTGGCACCATACCTTTCTCAAAGCACACATTCAACAATCTTACTAACCAGTCAACAATAGTCACTCCACCACCCTTCTGGCATTCCACAGCACACCCATCCATACCTGCAGCTTTCCCTGTTTTCATCTCCTTTACTGCCTTCTCCACTTCCTCCTTCGTGATCAAAGAATCATTCAACTCTCCCAACACATTTATTCCTTGCACCCTTCCATCCGCCACAATCTCAGCCACCCTTTCCTCCTCTACATTTAACAGTCTTTCAAAATACTCTGCCCATCTCTTCCTTACTGCATCCATCTCAATTAACATCCTTCCATCCTCTGCTTTTACTCGTTCTTCCTTCCCAGATTCTCCCTTTCGCACCCTTTTCACCTCCTTCCAAAACATTTTCTTATTCTGTTGAAAATTCTCTGTCAGCCGCCTACCCCACCTCTCATCTGCTGCTACTTTAGCATCACACACAGCCCTTCTCGCTCTATTCCTCTTTTCCTTATACCTTTCATATGACATCTCATCCTTCCTCTGCAGCCACACTTCATATGCACATCTCTTCTCAGCCACAGCCATACTTACTTCCTCGCACCACCATTCGCTTCCTTTTCTTACACCACCACCCACACGTCTCACACCACACACCTCTTCTGCATGCCCCACCACAGCACTCTTAAACAACTGCCATTCCTCCTCCACGCTGCCATTTTCCCGATCTTTCACTGCGTTCCACTCATCTTTCAATTTCTCCTGATACTCTATCTTTTTCTCTCTTTTATCCAACTCACTCACTTTCAAAACCTCCCTGCCACACCTAACCCTCCTAGCTCTCACCCATCTCTTACCTACTCTTAACTTTCCCTCCACCAGGTAGTGGTCAGACATACCTCCACCCTCCCCTCTCAGAACTCTCACATCCAACAATCTTCCTATTACATTCCTAGACACAACCACATAGTCCATCAAAGCTCTATCAACAACCCTTCCACCCTCCTGTCTCACCCATGTATACTTATAAATATCTTTCTTCTCAAACAGCGTATTCCCAATCACCATCTCTCGCTCAACACACATCGCTATCATTCGTTCCCCATTTTCATTTCTTCCAGGCACACCATGCATACCAACTACGCCTTCAACTGCTACATTTCCCACTCTAGCATTCAGATCTCCCATCATTACCACATTCACATTCGCTCCAAAACTCTGCAGACACTCATCAACATCATTCCAGAAAGACTCCCTCTCTTGTTCATCCCTTTCACTACCAGGCCCATATGCACTCACAAACACCCACAACTCACGTTCAAATTTCGCTTTCACCCACATCAGTCTCGATGACACCTCCTTCCATTCAGTCACACATTGCTGTACTTCAGGACTCACTAACAAGGCCACACCTTCTCTTGCCCTTCCTCTATCAACATCTGACAATCTTCCATTCACACCTCCAAACATAGATTCCCCCTTCCCTTTCATCTTCGTTTCACTCAAAGGTAACACATCGAACTTTCTTCTCACAAACATTCTCCCAATCTCCTCCCTTTTAGCCTCAATCTTACTACATCCACGCATATTCATAGACCCAATCTTCAGGGTACGGGGATAACTCCATCCCCCATCCCTGTCTCTGGCCTGTCTCTTTTTAGGAACTAAAAAACAGAGGAGGGGGTCCCTAGTTCCCTCACCCTGCCCCTTTTAGTCGCCTTTTACGACACGCAGGGAATACGGTGGCAGTATTCTTCCTAACACAACCTGGTCGCAGAGTAGTAGTACCACCTCATAGTGCGGCCAGGTTGTGTCCCCCCCGCCACAGGGGGGGACACTACTTGAAAATACTAGGCAAGAGCTTGGTAGACTAGTGTAGAGTTTTACTGATGTCTGTGAGCGTCGTGCCAAGAGTAAATGTAGAAAAGAATAAAGTGATGGTTATTGAGAGAGAAGGTGACTCCCAGTGTGATGCTACAGTGAACGGAGAGAAACTGGAATTGGTGAGAGTTCAAATACCTGAGTACAGTGACAGAAATGGGAGGAAAATGTGCAAAAGATGTGAAAAGTAGAGTGACACAAGGAAAGAAAGTAGATGGTGCAATGAAGGCCTTGATAAGAAACAGAGGCTTGAGTATTGCAGCTGCACGAGGGTTACATGAAGGAGTATTATTGCGAGCTTTAACATATGGATATAAGACTAATGGTGTGGCATGAAAATGAAAAGTCAAGAGTGAGAGCAGTCGAGGTGGGACTGCTGAGGAATGTATGTGGAATATAGAGAGTGGACAGGATACGAAATAATGTGATTCGTGAAAAATGTGGAGTGAGGAAATCTATGGACACCAGAATCGAAAAGAGCATACTGAGATGGTATGGTAATGTGGAGAGAATGGATAACAATAGTGGTGAAAAAGGTATATCTGATCAAATTTGGAGAATGGAGGAAGCGAGGTAGGCCAAGGAGAAGGTGGAGGGACATGGTGGATGAGTGTGTGAGGAAGAGAGGTTTGGAAGTTGGTGAGGCTAGGGGGCTGACAAGAGATCGAGCTGGCTGGATGAATATTGCGAGGAGAAACGCATGATCAGGGATATGGCACTCCTTTTTAACGTGACAGTGTCCGGATTGACTCTATCGGGTACGTTTATGTGAAGCTACAGTATGTGGTGAATGTTTTTGGTGTATCAGATAGAGTCAGGATTCCGAGGGCTTGAATGGTGAGTGAATGGAAGCGTGGCCTATTGGACTGGGCAAATTTGTGCTGCCTGGGTGATCCTACTCCTCACTCTGCCCTAGGGTGGGTAAGGACGTCTGGATGATGATGATGATGATGATGATGATGGTAGATATAGTGGAACATCAGTGAAAATGTCCCTTTCCCAGTCAGGATTAATTTTGCGAACACACCCATATATATATATATATATATATATATATATATATATATATATATACTGAGGAGTAGACTGTAGCACCAATCGAGCAGGGTAGTACTCCCGAGGTGGATGGAAAGCTGATGACCTGGAGTGCTGGAGCTCCCGTTTCATCAGCCCCTCAGGACTAGTTCCTGACCATCCCTCTTTGCTGACCTTTTTCAGTGTCTCAGTTACACAGAGAGTAGGCCAGCATGCTCTCCAGTACATATTTCTCTAACTATCTTCACCAAACTACATGCACAGTACACACTACACTTCCTATTCAAAATTTACCCAAAATGGCTCGTTTTATCAAGCCTCGGAGTCCCCAGGGGGGGGGGACCATAAATGCCCCAACCATCTGCCCCTCTCCCGGTGACGACTTAAGGTGCCTGGAACCACTGTCTGACTCTCTTCTTCATTTCTGCAACATTCGCGGCCTTTCCTCTAACTTTCGCTCTGTTGAGCACCACCTCTCCTCCTCTAAACCTCACCTTCTTTTTCTAATGGAGACTCAGCTGTCTGAGGCAACTGACAGCAAACCCTTTTCTGTATCCTCCTACTTTCTCTATACTCATTTCAAAGCCAAAGGTGGCTGTTGTGTATATATACGCAACGACTTATCTTGCTCTCGTGTTCCTGAACTTGATTCTTCTGAATTCTCTACACTCTGGCTTCGGCTTTCCTGTCATTCTCTGAGTAAATATATCTGTGCTGTTTACTTATCCCCTAATTCTACTGACTATCAAAAATTCTTCGACTATCTTACTTCTACGATGGAACACATTCTATCCATTTCTCCTTTCTCTGAAATCTCCATTCTTGGAGATTTCAATGTTCACCACCACCTTTGGCTCTCCTCTCCTTTCACGGATCCACCTGGTGAACAAGCCTACATCTTTTCTATCCTTAATGACCTAGAGCAGCTTGTACAGCACCCTACCCGTATCCCTGACTACCTTGGAGAGAGCTCCAACATACTTGACCTCTTCCTCACAATTAATCCTTCTGCTTACTCTGTTAATCTTTTCTCTCCGTTCGGCTCCTCCAATCACAACCTTATTACCTTAACCTGTCCTATCACTCTGGTACGGCCTGTGGACCCTCCAGGGAAACGTCGTCTGTGGCATTTTGGAGCTGCAGACTGGGAGGCCCTCAGGCAGTACTTCTTTGATTTTCTCTGGAATGATTATTGCTTCCATGGCCGTGAGCCATCTCAGTGTGCCTTGCGCATTACGGAGGTTATTCTCTCGGGCATGGAAGCATACATTCCTTTCTCATATCCTTTGACTAACGCAAGAAAGCCTTGGTTTAATCACGCTTGTTCTAATGCTGTCCGCAACAAGGAGAGGGCCTACAAAAGGTACCGGAGCCAACCCACCCCTGAATCACATCTTTTATACGTTTATGCCCGGAATCGTGCTAAGTCTGTTCTTCGCTCTACTAAAAATAATTTCATCCATACTAAATGCTCTCAACTCTCCAACTCGAATTCTTCCCGCTCCTTCTGGCATCTTGCCAAAAATCTTTCTAACAAATTTACCTCATCATCCTTCCCTCCTCTTTTCTACTCTGATGGTTCTGTAGCTATTTCTTCTACTGATAAAGCAGATCTCTTCACACAGACTTTCTCTTCCAATTCTACCTTAGACAATTCCGGTGCTGTTCCTCCATCACTTCCCCCCTCTGACTTCCTCATGGCTGACATTAAAATTTCTTCAGTTGATGTATTTTCTGCCATCACTGGCCTCAGTACTAACAAGGCATATGGGCCTGATGGGGTCCCTCCTGTTGTTCTCAAGAACTGTGCTTCTGTGCTTACACCCTGCCTAGGCAAACTCTTTCGTCTTTGTCTGTCAACTTGTACCTTTCCTTCTTGCTGGAAGTTTGCTCTCATTCAGCCAGTCCCAAAGAAGGGTGACCACTCCCAACCCTCCAACTATCGTCCAATTGCTTTAACGTCCTGTATTTCAAAAGTTTTCGAGTCAATTCTTAATAGAAAAATTTTAAGGCATCTTTCCTATCGCAATCTTCTTTCCGATCGTCAGTATGGGTTCCATCAGGGACACTCCACTGGCGATCTTCTCACCTACCTTTCAGACTCCTGGTCATCCTCCTTTCGGGACTTTGGCGAAAGCTTTGCCATTGCACTTGACATCTCAAAGGCTTTCGATCGAGTCTGGCATAAATCTTTAATTTCCAAACTGCCCTCCTACGTTTTCTATCCTTCTATCTGTGCCTTCATCGCTAGCTTCTTTCTTGTCGTTCAATAGCCGCTGTTGTAGACGGCCATCGTTCTTCTCCTAGATCTATCAACAGTGGTGTTCCTCAGGGCTCTGTCCTATCACCAACTCTCTTCCTTTTATTCATCAATGATCTTCTAAGCTGTACATCTAACCCTATCCACTCATACGCTGATGACTCCACCCTTCACCTTTCCATTCGGTTCCCGCAACGCCCATCTCAACAGTTACTTCAACAAACAAGGGATGAGGCTATGGCACACCTAATGTCTGACTTGGCTCGTATCTCTGACTTGGGTAAAAATAATATGGTTGTCTTTAATGCATCTAAGACGCAGTTCTTACACCTTTCAACCCGACAAAATCTTACACAGGTATACCCACTAACGTTTAATAATATTCGGCTTAATCCTGCATCATCCTTGAACATGCTTGGGGTTTCATTTACTCGGGACTTATCTTGGAAAGATCATATTACATCTCTTGTAAAATCTGCTTCCAAGAGATTGGGTGTGCTAAGCCGACTCCGCTCTTTCTCTACCCCTGCGCAATTGTTGACTCTATACAGGGTTTTTTTCCGCCCCTGTGTGGAGTACAACTCTCATGTGTGGGGAGGCTCCCCTCATACAGCTCTTCTCAATAGGGTGGAGTCAAAGGCTTTTCGTCTCATTAACTCTTCTCCTCTTACTGACTCCCTTCAACCTCTGTCTCTTCGCCACACTGTTGCATCTTTATCTCTTTTCTATCGCTACTTTAATGGTCACTGCTCCTCTGAACTGTCTGCTTGCATTCCTCCACCTTTACGACGGGCGCATAGCACTCGTCTGGCAGCAAACTCTCATCCTTTTTCTGTCCAACTCTCTAATGCAAGAGTTAACCGTTACTCCCAGTCTTTCATTTATACAACAGGTCAGCTCTGGAACTGTCTCCCTCTGTCTGTATTTCCTGCTGCCTATGATCTCCAGTCTTTCAAACGCAGTGTGTCCAGGCATCTCTAAATGATCGGATCTTGAATTTGGCTCTATATTGTATTTTGTTTTTCTCTTGGAGGGAACTGTTTACTGCGAGATCATGGCCTTTGGTTCCTTCTTCCTCGCATAAAAAAAAAATATTATATATATATATATATATATATATCGTATTGTATATCATCATCATCATCATCAGCCGTTGAGGTCCACTGCAGGACCGGTCTATCCCTACCGAAGCCGGGATGATACAGCCAATGTATCTCTACCCAGTGGCTTAGGCTGTCTGGTAGACTGTGTGTAGGGAGTCACATGGAGAGACAAACTGACAAATGAGGATGTGAAGGAACGTTGTGGTGTGGATGTGGATGTGATAGGAAGCGTTAGGAGAAACACACTGAGGTTTTTTGGCCATGTGGAGAGGATGGAGAGTGAGAGACTGACGAGAAGAGTGTATGTGAGTGAGGTGGAAGGGGAGAGAGGGAGGGGGAAGCCAAGGATGAGGTGGAGAGATGGAGTGGAGAAGTATATGAGTTTGGAGCAGGGCAGTGAAATGGCGGGGGACGTGGAGGCGATTTATTTTTAGCCACCTCGTATGGGATTAAGGCGTCTGGCAATAGACAGATAGAGAGAAAACTTAGACGATCTAAGATTTTTATATGACATTATCCTAATCTCAGACACAGCTGGGACATTTCAAGAAATGTTTAAAAAAAAACTGAGTGGAGAGAATTTCAGAGCAGGGCTAAAGATGAACCGGAGTAAAACTGATATACTCGAGTGTGTATATATATATATATATATATATATATATATATATATATATATATATATATATATATATATATATATATATATATATATCTTTATACATATCTATGTATATCTTTATACATATCTATTTATATCTATCTATCTATCTATCTATATATATATATCAATATCTATCTATCTATCTGTCTATCTGTCTATCTATATACAGTATATACACATCTATATACGATATATATATATATATATATATATATATATATATATATATATATATATATATATATATATGAGCCTCTTTGGTACAGTGGTAGAGTGTACGTTTCGTATACGGGTGGACCAGGGTTTGCGCCCCGCCAGGGTAATAAACTTTGGGAGTGTTCACCCGGCCACGTACTGCATTGGCGGACACAAGGGGTGCTGTGGTTCAACCAGTGTCGCTTACTGTAAAGTATGCTTGCACCCAGTCGGCTTGCAGGGGGCCGATTACACTTGGTTCACAGACTAAACACACATCCAAAGCCACTCCAACACTACAACTACACTTACAAGCACTTCTCACTCTACATACAATATCTACCAGACAGCCTAAGCCACTTGGTAGAGATACATTGGCTGTATCGTCCCGACTTCGGTCGGGATAGGCCGGTTCTGCAGTGGATACTCAAACGGCTGATGATGATGATGATGATATATATAGAGAGAGAGATAGAATTTTAATTTTTAGGTATATATTTTATGTTAAATATTATTTCTCTTTTTACGTTTTAATGGTGCAATTTCATGTGTCCAGGCTCTGATGATGAAACGTGTGTTTCGAAATACTGGCAAAAATAAACATGATGTGGGCCATATCTACGTTACTGTCCGTTCCATACATATACTTATATATATATATATATATATATATATATATATATATATATATATATATATATATATATATATATATATATATATATAATATGTCACGGGATTTTTGAGAGTATGCAATATTAAAGAATAATATTCAATAATGTTACTTGAGAACAGGGACAAAGAACTGACTTGTGAAAATCCATCCATCCATCCATTGCCAGACGCCATGTATCCCAAACGGGGTGGTCAAGGGCTTAGAGTTAATTGTTTTACAGGGAGGGGCACTAATCCTTCACCAACCCCACTTGACACTTAGGGATGCCAACAGCATCTGGTGTTCCCAGGCGGTCACCCATCCAAGTACTAACCAGACCCAACGTTGCTTAATGATTACTTTATTTCCGCTTACTTCGCTGATTCTCTAAGGACGAGAATTTATAAATTTTCTCAACAGTACACAGCAGAGACTAATTGCTTACACGTGCTGTTTATTGGTACTGTTAGCCTCTGGAGAAATTGACTTCACCCCTGACAATCAATAACTAATGCTATGAATGATAAACAGGTTCTTGCTGGTGCATTAACTCCAACGGATTTAAGTTAATACAAAGGACTCCCCCAAGTACCAGTTATGAATAATGCAAACCGTTTATGTAAACTAGGAGCCATAACTAAAATAAGCTTAATATGGAGAAGTAAAGCACGAGTTTACATTACATTAAGCTCAAGAAAGGAACTGTAAATTTATTGATTGCAATGATATAAATTTACGTTACATGTTTCAAAATGAATTCAAAATAAGGAGAACACACTCACTCACTCACTCAAAAGCTAAACTCTTAAGCCTAGGAAAAACAAAATGAAAATACTGGTCAGAAAAGTGGGCTAAGCGGAATGAACTGGGCGTCGTTGCTGAGGGAGGATGCTGCCACACACGCTAAACCTCTCACCGGCTCACACTAGGTGGGAATTCAGGAACTCGCTGGACAACGGCGGCTTTGCTCCACACTGGGCCCAATCAAACCTGCTTCCATGACACTGAAATCCTGACTGACTTCAAAATGTGAGAGAGAGGCGAGTGCCGGCCGTGCTTGCTAACGGCCAACGAATGTGAGCGATACACACGTGCAATAAATCACTCAATGGAGGTGCTAACGTCGCGCACAAGGATGATCATTTATGACACAGTGAAAAATTGTTCTGAAAACACTCCCGATCGAGTGAATACGTGGTGGTTGACTGAGTGATACATACTGGGATTCCACTAGAATTCGCGGTTTCCCACCAAAGTTCAGTGTCACGAGTTTATTTAAATATAGGATCGCGCCAACTCGTGACATTACGCCCCATCAAACTGAATTTTTTTTTCTCAAGAAAAAAAAATATTCAAGATATATATACATATAAATCCTAACTCAGTCACACAAGATTCACACTGTGGTGTGTGTGTGCTATCCTGCTACAGGAGAAAGTCACAGTCGTCAGTGAGCGAAAAAAAAAAAAAAAAAATCGTATTTACGTTAATAGAATCAAGCTTGAGGAAAAAACTCTGTGACGACAGTGAAAAATCCTGTACTCAGGTCAAACTGAGTGAAAAGTTTACTACATTTACATGAACGACTAATTGTTATGTAGCGTGATGTATGTAATACATGGTGTAGGTGTGACCGTTGTGGTGTAACTGTGCCTACGTGTAAAATCATGTATTACAAATTTATAGTAAATAATGATGATGAGGTAGAAGAGAAGAGGCGGCAGCATGTGATAGGGACGACCAGCTGATCTAAACGACAATGCTGCACCCGCCAGCTGCACCTGCGAAAGGAATCAAGGTAGAGCATCAAAATTGTCATTTCTCTCTCTCTCTCTCTCTCTGCCTGCCAATCAGTACTTATGTTATTATTAACCAGGAAACGTAGTCTTAGGATTTACAAATCTCTCAGGACCCTTGTAGTTTACTGGTTAAGCTAACTTATTAACCAGGAAACGTGCTTGTTCTTGAATTGCTCAAATTTCTTAGAACGGGCAGTTTACTGGTTAACCTAACATTATTAACCAGGAGACGTGTCAGTTCTTGAATTGCTCAAATCTCTGAGAACGAGCAGTTTACTGGTTAATCTAACTCTGCACTTACGATTAATGACAGGAAGCTGAGAATCGCTATGCAGTCTAAGGCAGGTCACGTTTTAACACCCACCGCGGGTGTGAACACTCATGTGGATAATGTGCATTCTCCGGGAATCCTCAGAGAGGCCCACAGCTCGAGACATTCCAGCCTCGGACTGTCTCTGCGGGGTTCTCGAACTTCCCCCTTAACTTATGGTATACATGTATATACAGGTCCTGGATGTAACGTGTCTTGTGGGACCAACGGGCGAGACATCAGCAACTACTGGTACACTTTTAACTGGGAACCAGGCTGGTCCTTGGATTACTCAGATCTCTGAGAACACCCGTCTTATGGAACCTGGTGTACAACAGTTGCCCGTGTTAGTCATCAGTTGGTAGGCGAGACATCAGGTCTGCACCCACATTACCACTGCCCTCTCTTTCAACTGACTCAGAGATTACGGGTGTGGTTTTGAATGGCACAGGAAGGACATGTCCCTGATTAGTGGTACGTGGACACACATTGCAGGAACGCACAAAACTATCTATTTCCGGTCCCATTCCTGGCCAGAAAAAGTCAGCACGGATATGGCCCTGGGTCTTCCTTATGCCCATGTGACCTCCTGGGGCTGAACAATGACCCCATTCTAACACTGCTTGCCGGTACTTAGCGGGAACGACAAACTGCAGTCGAACCTCACCCTGGGGTGTTCATGACTCACGGTACAGCCGTCCTTTTTTACGAAGGAACTTAGCTTGACCTACCCATAAATACTTAATCACTTTACCCTCTTGTTTCTTTCGCATGGCAGCAAGTGTTTGGTCAGAGTGTTGTTCTTGAACAACAACTTGGCTACATATCAGATCTTGTGGCGATTCAATGGTCACCATGGTGACACAGTTTGGTAGCCCCAGCCATGGCTCATGTTACTGCAGCCGAAGCCTGAGTAGCATCATCTTCAGTGCAACCATCCTTGGCACCGGGAATAAGGGTTCTGGCGTGACAGCTGCGACTGTCGTACCAGTGTAAAATGGAGATGCCACCTGGATATGTGCCTCAGGGAACAGTCTCACTGATCCATCAATAAGGTTAGCTTGAATCTGTCGACCTGTGTACTGCTCAGGCCGAACTAGACTCTGCCTGACAGAGCAACCTGAGGACCCATTATCTCTCAGGACCTTCACAGGAATGTCTCCCACAAACCCTGGCTGAACAAGGAAGGCACTGTCACCTGTGGGAGGGCCTGTAGAGGAAGCAGCTAGACACTGATTAGGCTGCTGAATAAATGATGCGGCAAACATGGTGCCCTGAGAATTAAATACTTGAGGGGTCGTACTCACTGTCTGGGAAGACAGAGCATTGACCTCCTGTGGAAGAGGGTTCACTGTCGCTGGGGGACTAGAGAACTGTGGGGATGTACCCATACTGGTGAAGACGACACCACACCGTACTGCTGCTGAGGAATGAAGGCTGCGTTCGCCTCCTGCCTCCGATACACTGGGGCTGGTGCTGAAAAGGACAGTCCCGACGGTCGGTTGCGTGGCTGATACTGCTGCTGGTTAGGGTACCAATTGTACCTCTTCCACTCAGGCTTCTGAGTGTGTTGCCCCTGGTCCTTCCTCTGCAGTTTTGGACCTTGGCCATTATTCTGAGAATGGCCTTGTTGCTGGGGTTCAGTCTGAGACGGTTTCCCAGATTTATCAGCTTTCCTGTTCCAGGTATGCTGCTTGCGGGTTTGATACCCATATGCAGTGAAGAATGCGTCAGCCTTCTCCACCATTTGGCTGGCATCCTTTACCTGGCAGATCTTAAGCTGAGCTATCAGTTCAGTAGGCCACAACTTTTCTAGCTGCGTGTGCAGCATAAGGTCGATTATCCCCTCACATGTGGAAGGAGTTTCATCTTTCTCCATCCACTCATCTAAGTAAGCAGTAAGCCGGTCAAGAAACTGAACGGCAGTCTCTTTTTCCTGTAAATGCGCCCTCATGAACTGACTCTTGGTGTCGTCAACTGTGAGACCGTACGCTTTGACGAGTGCGGCCTTCATCATCTCATACATGAGATTGTCTCCACGAATTCTGTGGAGAATATCGAGGGCAGGGCCATCAAACAGGATAAGAAACTGAAGCCGCTTAACTGCATCATCCAGCTGGTACAGTTGAGCCATGTCTTCAAAACGAGCTATGTATGGCTCGATTCGCTCGCCTTCCTTGTATAGAGGAAGCTTGATGTGTGGGGTCACCATAATAAGTGCAGGGATAGCGCTTGTGGAGCTTGGGCCAGCTGCACCAGATGTTTCTGAAGCCAAGGAATCTCGCTTGAGCTTCAACATTTCAAATTCATGTTTTTCGCGTGCTTCTCGCTCGGCACGTTCGTGTTCTCTTTCTCTCTTACGTTGTTGTAACTGGTGTTGACGTTCTCTCTCTAGTTCCTCGCACTGTTCTCACTCTTGTACTAACTCGAGTTCGCATTGTTTTTGCTTGTGTTCACGTTCTCTCTCTCGTTGTTTTAACTCGAGTTCACGTTGTTTTTGCTCGTGTTCGTGTTCTCTCTCGCGCTCCTCGCATTGTTTTCGCTCGTATTCACGTTGTTCTCGCTCGTGTTCGCGATGGATTCTACCCTCTTCACGAGCATCATTCTCGCGTTGCTACTCGTAATTAAACCGAGAGAGGACGTAATCCTTTACTTCTTTGGGGTCTGTAAGCCCCATATCTTTAGCCTCCTGTACATAGACGTTGGTAGACATGATGCTAAATCAATCTAAGTGAACTAGAGACCAAGTACAGACTGCTATTTTGCAGAGAAAGATGCCAATAATCGAGAATAAAGAATATAGGCACAGGTTAGTGGTGACCAGTTTTATATAGTTAAACTGGTAAAGAAAGAAAATTAAACAAACAACTGACTGTGAAAACTATAACATAAATTAATAAAAATGAATTAATAATCACCAGTAAGATAGTGCCTATAGACTTTAGTGATAAATACCTAAGTATGAGTGGTTGAGTATTATCTCGTGAATAACTTTAGACCTAGGAGTTAATATCCTGGAATGAGGTCGCCAGATGTCATGGGGTGTTTAAGAGTATGCACTATTAAAGAATAATATTCAATAACGTTACTTGAGAACAGGGACAAAGAACTGACGTGAAAATCAAGCAATGATTACTTTATGCTGGATTACTTCGCCGATTCTCTTAGGACGAGAATTTATAAACTTTCTCAACAGTACACAGCAGAGACCAATTACTCACACGTGCTGTTTATTGGTACTGTTAGTCTCTGGAGAAAGTGACTCCATCCCTGACAATCAATAACTAATGCTATGAATGATAAACAGGTTCTTGCTGGTGCATGAACTCAAAGTTGCACAACGGATTTAAGTTAATACAAAGGACTCCCCCAAGTACCAGTTATGAATAATGCAAAACGTTTATGCAAACTAGGAGCCATAACTAAAATAAGCTTAATATGGAGAAATAAAACACGAGTTTACATTACATTAACCTAAGAAAAGGAACTGTAAATTTATTGATTACAATGAAATAAATTTATGTTACATGTTTCAAAATGAATTCAAAATAAGGAGAACACACTCACTTGCTCACTCAAAAGCTAAACTCTTAAGCCTAGGAAAAATGAAAGGAAAATACTGGTCAGAAAAGTGGGCAAAGCGGAATGAACTGGCGTTGTTGCTGAGGAAGGACATTGCCTCACACGCTGAACCTCTCACCGGCTCACACTAGGTGGGAATTCAGGAACTCGCTGGACAACAGCGGCACTGCTCCACACTGGGCCCAATCGAACCTGCTTCCACGACGCTCAAATCCTGACTGACTTCAAAATGTGAGAGAGAGGCGAGTGCCAGCCGTGCTTGCTAACGGCCAACGAGTGTGAGCAATACACACCCGCAATAAATCACTCAGCAGAGGTGCTAACGTTGCGCACAAGGATGATCACTTATGACACAGTGAAAAATTGTTCTGAAAACGCTACCGATCGGGTGAGTACGTGGCGGTTGACTGAGTGATACATACTGGGATTCCACTAGAATTCGCGGTTTCCCACCAAAGTTCAGTGTCACGAGTTTATTTAAATATAGGATCGCTCCAACTCGTGACAATATATATATATATATATATATATATATATATATATATATATATATATATATATATATATATATATATATATATATTATATGCAGAGACTTCACTTCACCGTTAAGATATGTATGCAAACTAACCACAGGAAAAATTAAAGGAGCGACAGTGAGTACTTTCGTATATTACATCTTCAGACAGACTGAGAAGCTAAAATATCCACAAAGCATACTAACTCAGTGCCACAATACAGCCAAGAAACGATTCCTTGAAGGGAAAACTAATAAGCCTGATCGCCAGAACATTCAAAGAACCCTTGTCCTCCCCTTCCATGAAAATTTTCTTGATGTTGTTCACATACTGAGGAAACTCAATGTACAAGTAGTGTTCAAATATGAGAACACCATGAAAAAAAACCCTCATCAAGAACAGCCCTTTCAGTAATTCAGGCGTTGTTTACAAAATCCCATATAAAAGCTGTAACAAATTTTACATAGGACAATCTGGAAAAGATTTGGAAACTAGAATCACAACATAAATACAGTGTAAGAACAGCCCAACAGAGTAGTGGTTTACTTCAACACAAAGCATCCAGTGATCACCATATTGACTGGACAGGCTCCAAGATTCTAGCAAGATCGAAAAGCTTATATGGAAGAAATGTAATAGAATCTTGTCTAATTTCTGGCACATATGAAAAGAATGTAAACATGAGCTATGGTCATTTTAAATGTGATAAATTGTTAACTGAATTAATTTTAAAGCAGAATCCCCCAGACTAACATGTGATTCTTCCCTGTCATCTCCTGGTGGTGTAGTTACACCTGTGTGGGACACACCAAGCATTAATCCTCTAGATCTTAAGTTAAGCAGCAGTATTTATCCCCTTCTCCCTCTCCCTTCTCCCCTTCCCCCTCCCTCCCACTCCCCTTTCCTCCCCTCCTACTCGCTCCTTCTTTGTCACGTGCATTTTTTAGATTCAGGTCATCCTTTGCTGTGTTCCACTCCCTTCTGCAGGTGACCCTAAGTTAATCCGCAGGTAAAAATTCAGGTCATCCATTGTTCTGTGTGCCACTACCTGCTGCGACTGTGCATAAAAGACCTCTACCCTTTACGTTTCTGTCTCACTCCGTCTGAGGATGTAATATACGAAAGTACTCACTGTCGCTCCTTTCATTTCTCCTGTGGTTAGTTTCCATACATATCTTCGCTGTGAAGTGAAGTCTCTGCATATATATATATATATATATATATATATATATATATATATTATGAGGAGTAGACTGAAGCACCAATCAAGCAGGGCAGTACTCCCAAGATGGATGGAAAGCTGACGACAGGGAGAGCTGGAGCTCCCGTTTCATCAGCCCTCGGGACTAGTTCCTGACCATCCTCCTTTGCCGAACTTTTTCAGTGTCTCAGTAACACAGAGAGTAGGCCAGCATGCTCTCCAGTACAAGTTTCTCTAACTATCAACACCAAATTACATGCACAATACACACTACACTTCCTTTTCCAAAATTCAAATTATGGCATCTCTAAACATAGCCTCGGTCTCCCTAGGGGGGAGGGGGACCATAAATGCCCCCTCCATCCACCCCTCTCCCGGTGACGACTCGAGCTGCCTGGAACCACTGTCTGACTCACTTCTTCATTTCTGCAACATTTGTGGCCTTTCCTCTAACTATCGCTCTGTTGAGCACCACCTCTCCTCCTCTAAACCTCACCTTGTTTTCCTAACTGAGACTCAGCTGTCTGAGGCAACTGGCAGCAAACCCTTTTCTGTATCCTCCTGCTTTCTCAATACTCATTTCAAAGCCAAAGGTGGCTGTTGTGTATATATACGCGATGACTTATCTTGCTCTTGTGTTCCTGAACTTGATTCTTCTGAATTCTCTACACTCTGGCTTCGGCTTTCCTGTCATTCTCTGACTAAATACATCTCCACTGTTTACTTATCCCCTAATTCTACTGACTTTGACTATCTTACTTCTGTGATGGAACACATTCTATTCATTTCTCCTTTCTCTGATATCTCCATTCTAGATTTCAATGTTCACCACCACCTTTGGCTCTCCTCTCCTTTCACTAACCCACCTGATGAACATGGCTACATCTTTTCTATCCTTAATGACCTAGATCAGCTTGTACAGCACCCTACCCGTGTCCCTGACTGCCTAGGAGAGAGTTCCAACATACTTGACCTCTTACTTACAACTAATCTTTCTGCTTACATTGTTAATCTTTCCTCTCCATTTGGCTCCTCAGATCACAACCTTAATACCTTAACCTGTCCTATCGCTCTGGTACGGCCTGTGGACTCTCCAAAGAAACATCGACTCTGGCACTTTGGAGTTGCAGAGTGGGAGGCCCTCAGGCAGTACTTCTTTGATTTCCCATGGAATGATTATTGCTTCCATGGCCGTGAGCCATCTGAGTGTGCCTTGCATATTACGGAGGTTATTTTCTTAGGCATGGAAGCATACATTCCCTACTCATATCCTTTGACTAATGCAAAAAAGCCTTGGTTTAATCGCACTTGTTCTAATTCTGTCCGCAACAAGGAGAGGGCCTATCAAAGGTACCAGAGCCAACCCACCCTTGAATTGCATCTTTTTAATATTTCTGCCCGGAATCTTACTAAGTCTGTACTTCGTTCTGCTAAATATAATTTCATCTGAACTACATGATCTCAACTCTCCTACTCAAATTCTTCCTGCTCCTTCTGGCGCCTTGCCAAAAACCTTTCAAACAACTTCACCTCACCTTCCTTTCCTCCTCTTTTTTACTCTGATCGTTCTGTAGCATTTTCTTCTACTGATAAAGCAGATGTCTGTGCTCAGACTTTCTCTTCCAATTCCACCTAAGATGATTCGGGTGCTGTCCTCCATCGCTTCCCCACTCAGACTTCTTCATGGCTGACATTGAAATTTCTTCCGCTGATGTATTTTCTGCCATCACAGGCCTCAATACTAGCAAGGCGTATGGGCCTGATGGAGTCCCTCCTGTTGTCCTCAAGAACAGTGCTTCTTTGCTTACACCCTTCCTAGGTAAACTCTTTCGCCTTTGTCTATTAACTTGTACCTTTCCTTCTTGCTGGAAGTTTGCTTTCATTCAGCCAGTCCCAAAGAAGAGTGGCCATTCCCAACCTTCAAACTATCGTCTAATTGCTTGAACATCTTGTACCTCAAAATTTTCGGGTCATTTCTTAATAGAACAATTTTTAAGCATCTTTCCTATCGCAACCTTCTTTCTGATCGTCAGTTTGGGTTCCCTCAGGGATGCTCCACTGGCGATCGCCTCACCTACCTTTCAGACTCCTGGTCATCCTTCTTTCGAGACGTTGGCGAAAGCTTTGCCACTGCACTTGACATCTCAAAGGCGTTCGATCGAGTCTGGCATAAATCTTTAATTTTCAAACTGCCCTCTTACGGTTTCTATCCTTCTTTCTGTGCCTTTAATTATAGCATCCTCTCTCGTCGTTCTAGAGCCGCTGTTGTAGATGGCCATCGTTATTCTCCTAGATCTATCAACAATGGTGTTCCTCAGGGCTCTGTCCTATCACCTACTCTCTTCCTATTATTCATCAATGATCTAAGCTGTACATCTAACCCTATCCACTCGTACGCTGATGACTCCATCCTTCAATTTTCCATTTGGTTCCCGCAATGTCCATATCAGCAGTTACTTCAACAAACAAAGGATGAGGCTATGGCACACCTAATTTCTGACTTGGTTCGTATCTCTGACTGGGGTAAAAATAATCTTGTTGTTTTTAATGCATCAAAGACTCAGTTCTTACACCTATCAACCCGACGAAATCTTCTATGGAAATATTCACTAATTTTTAATAATATTGAGCTTAATTCTGCATCATCCCTGAACATGCTTGAGGTTTCATTCACTTGGGACTTGTCTTGGAAAGATCCGACTCCATTCCATCTTTACCCCTGCACAGTTGTTTACTTTATACACTGGTTTTATCGGCCCTGTGTAGAGTACAACTCTCATGCATGGGGAGGTTCCCCACATACAGCTCTTCTCAATAGGGTGGAGTCAAAGGCTTTTCGTCTCATTAACTCTCCTCGTCTTACTGGCTCCCTTCAACTTCTGTCTCCTCGCCGCAGTGTTGCATCTTTATCTCTTTTCTATTGCTACTTCAGTGGTCACAGCTTCTTTGAACTCTCTGCTTGCATCCCTCCACCTCTACAAAGGGCGCGTAGCCCCTGTCAAGCAGCAAAATCTCCTCCCTTTTCTGTCCAACTCTCTAATGCAAGAGTTAACCGTTACTCGCAGTCCTTCATTTATGCAACTTTTCAGCTCCGGAACTGTCTCCCTCTGTCTGTATTTCCTGATGGCTATGATCTCCAGTCTTTCAAACGCAGTGTGTCCAGGCATCTCGAAATGATCGGATCTTGAATTTGGCTGTCTCTTGTATTTTGTTTTTCTCTTGGAAGGAAAAATATTGAGGGCTCTTGGCCTTTGGGTTCTTCTTCCTAGCATAAAAGATATATATATATATATATATATATATATATATATATATATATATATATCATCAACCATTGAGGTCCACTGCAGAACCGGCCTATCCCTACCGAAGCAGGGATGATACAGCCAATGTATCTCTACCCAGTGGCTTAGGCTGTCTGGTAGAGACTGTATGTAGGGTGAGAAGTGCTTGTGAGTGTAATGTTTCTGTTGGAGTGGCTTTGGATGTGTGTGTAGCCTGTGAACCAAGTGTAATCGGCCCGCCTGAAGACGACTGGGTTCAAGCATACCAGTATGCGACACTGGTACAACCACAGCACCCCTTGTGTCCGCCAAAGTGGTCAGTGGCTCGTGAACGACTCCCAAAGTTTTTACAACTCTGGCAGGATGGGATCCCGCTTCGACTAGTGTGCGAGACGCACACTCAACCACTGTACCACAGAGCCTCCATATATATATATATATATATATATATATATATATATATATATATATATATATTAGTAGACACATGGCGCCATAGACATATCTATGCATGACGCAATGATAAAGTTGGAGTCCACACCCTTGTCTTATGGCAATAGTGGCTAATAAGCAACTAATTTCAGCAAGATGCAACTCATATATTTTAATAATTATAACTTTTATGTTGAAGCCTTGAGCTTCTTTTTGTATAGTAGATGATCGGTACAGTATATATATATATATATATATATATATATATATATATATATATATATATATATATATATATATATATATATATATATATATATATATATATATATATATATATATATATATATATATATATATATATATATATATATATATATATTGTTATTATTTAATGCTCAAACTAACAACAAAACATTCAGGACTCATAAGGATAATGTAATGGCAAAAAACAGGTTAAATATATGGTTAACTGCAATAGCCTCTATTAACATGAAATTAGCAAGTGTAAATTTACCTAAGTCAGCCCTGATAAAATGAAAATACACTGGGTAATGCTCAGTCAATGCAAGATAAATTATTACAGATACAAAATAATAATGAAACTGGCTGACAAAATGAATCCTACATAAATTACAAAAAACCTTACTAGGCCTACAAATCAACACCTTACGCTACACAGTACAAGAAAAAATGCAACAACTGTTATACTCAAATTACACAGCTGCTAGATGGTTGGAGACTTCCTGAGCACTCACAACAATAACTGTAAAGGGGAGGACAGAGATGTGAACAAAATGAGGAGTAGATCTAAGTGGCAATAATGCAGAGACTGAGCTCACTGTATAGGGGCCAGCAGAGCTTGACACAACTTGTAAGAAGGACGCGCAAATGAAGCCATGAGGACAAAGAGTTGACAATCCAGCTCTGAACAAGAGAAAGGACGACTTACTCTACTATAACGGTAGAAGGGGGGGACTGAGGCAGATCACGCTCGTGATCAAACATGCAGCAACTGTGAGTTAAAATTAAACAAAGGATGATGAAATCATAGGCTATGTAACACCTCCCCACAAAGAAAAAGAAATTTACAAAGGAAATTTCTTATTACTCTAAAACAATCTGTCTAAAGTCTAGATAAGCAATGTGCAATAACATTTTCTTTCCCCTTGACATGTACGTCTAATGAATACTCCTGAAGAAGTAGACTCCATCTTGTCAATCTCTGATATTTATCTTTAAACTTACTAAGGAATTTCAGTGGGTTATGATCGGTATAAATGACTATGGGGTCAAAACCAGAACACAAATAAAATGAAAAATGCTGTAAACCCAAAATCAAGGCCAAAAGCTCTTTCTCAATAGTTGGGTAGTTCTTTTGAGATGGAGTGAACTTCTTACTGTAATAAGATACAGGATGTTCAATACCCTGATCATCCTCTTGCAGCAAAACAGCCCCAGCTCCTGTATCACTTGCATCAACAGCCATCTTAAAAGGCTTAGCAAAATTTGGAGTAGCGAGCACTGGCTGACTTAATAGGATAGCTTTAAGTTTGCTGAAAGAGGATTCACAGTTATCGGTCCAGACAAATTTAACTCCCTTTTTCAGTAGGTCTGTAAGTGGTGATACAAGAATTGAAAAGTTAAGAACAAATCTCCTGTAATAACCTACCATTCCCAAAAATCTTTGTAGCTCTTTCCTACTTTTAGGTCTGGGAAGATCACTTATAACCTGAACCTTAGCTCCTGGTGGTGCAACATGTCCATCACCAGTTACATACCTAAGGTACTGAACTTTAGCTTGACCAAACTCACACTTTGATAAATTAGCTACAAGATTAGCCTGAACCAAACGCTCAAGAAATTTACTGACATGGCATAGGTGATCTTTCCAGTTGTCACTGAAGATTTATACATCATCAATATAAACAACACACCCTGCCAAACCCTCTGTTACAACATTCATGAGCTTCTGAAATGTGGCTGGTGCATTCTTCATACCATATGGCATTACAGAACATGCAAAAGTCTTTCCTAGTGTTACAAAACATGAGATCTCCCTAGCACGTTCAGTCATAGGTACTTGCCAGTATCCCTTTAACAAATCAAACTTACTTATGTACCTAGCCTTTCCGATCTTGTCTATGCAATCTTCCACGCAAGGGAGAGGGTAAGTGTCTGTTTTGGTTATCTGATTAACACGTCTGTAGTCAATGCAAAGCCGCTGTGACCCACCTGGCTTAGGGACCAGAGTAACAGGAGAACTCCACTCGCTCTGACAGGGCTCAATCATCTTGTGGTCCAACAGGTAGCCAAGCTCCTTCTGGATGAGAGGAACTTTCACTTGGTTCACACGGTAAGGAGGCAATTTAATTGGCTTTGCATCTCCAACATCGACATCATGCATCAACACAGTGGTTCTTCTTGGAGTGGCACGGAATACTTGCGGGTACTCCTGCAGTAATGCCGAAAACTCCTGCCTTTCCTCGGGAGGTAGATGAGAAAGCTTAGTCTGGAGATCATTCATGATATCAGGATTCTTCCCCAAACTATCACTCAGGCTCATACTGCATGGGAGAGCTTCACTTGCAGACTCGGGTGGAACAGCTACAGTGCAGACTGGATTATTTTCGTCCCGCCTGTGATATAACTATAGCATGTTGATGTGACAAAGTTGCTTGTTCTTTCTATGATCTGGTGTGGCGATGACATAGTTGACATCAATGAGTTTCTTCTCCACGAAATAAGGACCACTAAACTTGGCTTGAAGAGGTTGCCCATGCACTGGTAGCAGAATCAAACCTGATCTCCTGGCTGAAAGTGGCGTAACCTGGACTTATCATACCAAGTCTTCATCTTCTCCTGAGCAGCTCCTAAATTCTCTCTCGCCAGTTGTAAAGCAGTGGACAGCCGTTCTTTGAACTTCATCACATACTCCAGAAGGTTGACGTCATCTTCCTCCGACAGCCAGCATTCCTTGAGTAGCTTAAGGGGTCCTCTTACTTCATGGCCAAACAGTAGTTCAAAAGGTGAGAAGCCCAGTGATTCATTTGGAGATTCTCTTGCAGCAAACACAACAAATGGAAGACCTTTATCTCAGTCTTTCTGATGTTCCAAACAGTATTTCTTGAGCATCGATTTGAGTGTTTGATGATATCTCTCCAACGCTCCTTGAGTCTGGGGATGGTAAGCTGAAGACGTGATCTGGGTGATGCCCAACTCTTTCAGAGACTGCTTGAAAACATTTGACATGAAATTACTTCCTCGGTCTGACTGTACCTCCTTGGGCAGACCAAACTTTGTGAAGAACCCCAGCATTTCCTTAATCACGTTCTTTGCTGAGATATTTCTAAGTGGAATGGCTTCAGGATAACGAGTAGCCATATCAATCAGGGTCAACACATAAGAAAATCCTGAAGATGTCTTAGGAAGAGGGCCCACAATATCCACCAACACACGGGTGAATGGCGCCTCAAAAGGAGGAATGGGAACTAGAGGTGCAACCTTTTCGGTCTGATTACACTTCCCCACAACTTGACAGGTGTGACAAGACTTACAATACCAGGAAACATCCCTGAAGATACCTGGCCAGTAGAAGTGTTTCAAAATGCGTGCCACAGTCTTCCTCACTCCAAGGTGTCCTGCCAAACTGGAATCATGAGCCACTCTAATGATATCCTGCCTACAAACACGAGGGATGACAACTTGATGTACAACCTCCCATTCACAGTCGGCTGATGCTGTTGGGGGTCTCCACTTCCTCATAAGTACTCCTGACTTTATATAATAACAAGTAGAAGCACCAGTTGACTCTTCCTCACTGCAAGCAGAGTTAGCAAGACCTTTCAACTCAGGATCAGCAACCTGCAACTCAACCAACTCTTGACGAGACAAATTATCAACACTACGGGGTACTGCCTCATCTGGTGAGTGGTCCAAATTAGCAAGAAAAGTGTCAGCTAGGATAACATCATCATCATCATTATCCTCTAAATCACCAGTAACTTTAGACTTAGCCCTAGTGACAGCACATGCAGGGAACACATCAGGGACATCACAATCCTGGGACGCAGCCAGTGGCTCACTAGACAACTGAGGAGCTGGACACACTTGACTTCCACCAATATCATTTCCAAGTAAGAAAGTTACACCTGACATTGGGAGTGTCTCAACCAACCCAACCATAACGGAACCATTAACAAAACCAGACTCTAAATTCACTCTGCACAGAGGGACAGAGAAGTAATTATTCCCTACGCCTTGTAAGATTACAGGTTCATCAGAGGAATTAACATTAGAGCCTAGAACACTGGTCAGCATAAGGGATTGGCAAGCACCTGTATCACGATATATTTTAACTGATTTCCTGTCATTACTGTCCAGAGGACTGACAAAACCATCAGACAGGAAATTAGCACATGAACTCTTGAGAGTGTCACCCACGTTACTGCTCAAAAGAGGAGCTCCATCATGAGAATTTAAGTTACCCCTCAAAGGAGGTTCAGTTAACTCAGTTAAAGAATTCTGGGAACTCTCAAGAGTGGACACTAGACCAATTGACTGAATATTTAAAGACTCCTTTTTGTTCACATCACGCTGTCTCCTGAAACATCTCTCCGTAGTATGACCAAGCTTACTACAATAAGTACATTTACTTTTCTGAAATCTAGAGGTGAAGCTGGTATTTACTTCCTGAGAAACATCATCTTTATTCTCTTTCCTGTTACCTGTACTCTGAGTAGAGGCAACGTACTTACTCTCAGCTTTCCTTTTTTCTCTAGAATATCACTTGTGAGTGAGAACATATTCATCAGCTAAAACTGCAGCATCAGACAAATTATCTATTCTTTTCTTATCAAGATATAGGCTTACATCTTTACTAATACACCTTTTGAAATCCTCCAGCAAAATCATCTGCTTAAATTTACCAAAATCAGAATCCACATTCTTATAATTTAACCACTGCTCTAACAGATCTTTGATTTTTGAATACTCAACATGGGATTGCTTATCTTGCTTGTAAGTTGTCCTAAATTTTACTCTATAGGCTTCAGGAACAAGCTCATAGGCCTTAAGAATCAAGCTCTTAACTACATCATAATTATCAGATTGATCCTGAGGCAAAGATGCATAAGTTACTTGAGCTTTACCGGTGAGAACAGTTTGAAGGAGTACTGGCCAATACTTTTTGGGCGAATTAAAACCTGTAGCTACCCTCTCAAACAACTGAAAATACTTTGTTAAATCAGATTCATTAAAAGGGGGGACAAGTTTAACATTTTTAGCCACATCAAAATCATCAGAGCTAGATGATCCAGTTCCACCTTGTTTCATGCGATACTCATGGTCTGCCTGAATCCTGGCAAGTTCAATTTGTGCCTGTATCTGTGCCTCCTGAATACGAGCCTTAGACTCCGCCTCCTTAGCATTTGCCTGAAATTCAGCCTCCTGAATACGAGCCTGAGACTCAGCCTCCTTAGCACGTGCTTGAAATTCAGCCTCCTTAACACGAGACTCTGCCTCCTTAGCCTGAGCCTCCTGCAGGGCTAGCTGTAACTTAGCTAATTCAATCTGCGTTTGCTCATTTGGAGGAGTTACAGTAAACAAGCTTTCATTAATCATGTCAACAATTTGATCTTTAGAATGATGAGAGCGAACAGCAATTCCCAATTGTTGAGCAACAAGCTTAAGTTCATTCTTTGTTCTGTTTTCTACATCACACACTGTTTGCACATTTGACAAAAAATCTTTGGCTTCATCAAGTGTAGTAATAGTAGACATCATGAATAAATCACAGTCACAAAATATCGAGCAATATCCTTATGATAATATCCTGAATATCCTGATGAGAGGTCGCCAAATTTATGTTACGGAACAGAGAAAGATAATGTACACTTTAAGTGAGAATACTAAAAATCACTACTGTCCCGTAAAGTTCCAGGTTCAAAACAAAAGAGTTAGGTAAAATTACAAGTTAAAGTTTAATGCTCAAACTAACAACAAAACATTCAGGACTCATAGGGATAATGTAATGGCAAAAAACAGGTTAAATATATGGTTAACTGCAATAGCCTCTATTAACATGAAATTAGCAAGAGTAAATTTACCTAAGTCAGCCCTGATAAAATGAAAATACACTGGGTAATTGTCAGTTAATGCAAGATAAAGTATTACAGATACAAAATAATATTAAAACTGGCTGACAAAATGAATCCTACATAAATTACAAAAAACCTTACTAGGCCTACAAATCAACACCTTACGCTACACAGTACAAGAAAAAATGCAACAACTGTTATACTCAAATTACACAGCTGCTAGATGGTTGGAGACTTCCTGAGCACTCACAACAATAACTGTAAAGGGGAGGACAGAGATGTGAACAAAATGAGGAGTAGATCTAAGTGGCAATAATGCAGAGACTGAGCTCATTATATAGGGGCCAGCAGAGCTTGACACAACTTGTAAGAAGGACGCGCAAATGAAGCCATGAGGACAAAGAGTTGACAATCCCGCTCTGAACGACAGAAAGGACGACTTACTCTACTATAACGGTAGAAGGGGGGGACTGAGGCAGAACACGCTCGTGATCAAACATGCAGCAACTGTGCGTTAAAATTACACAAAGGATGATGAAATCATAGGCTATGTAACAATATATATATATATATATATATATATATATATATATATATATATATATATATATATATATATATATATATATATATATATATATATATATTTAATCTGTGGCAGGTAAGAAAATAGATGTAAACATAGGCCTACTGTATATTAAGTATTTATTTCATTATACATAAGGTATGCATTTGACATTTTACATTTATAAATGGTATAACCAGTAGTTGTGCTATGTTGGCATATAATTTACATATGTTTACAGGCATTCTTTTATTTCTTTTTCAAACTCCATTTTAATTATCATATCAATTTTCATACATTTTAAACTGTGCAAAAAAGAATTCAACTGCATGCATATGTTAGGTTTGTCATGAGTCATATTATATTTCAGTCAATCAGGTATCAGGAATAAGTTCACAGCAGTTGGCTCAGAAGCGCGTGTTGTATGTTGTTGTTAATGTGGACTGCTTTAGAGATATGTTTGTGGCAAACACGGACCAAGTAAGAAAAAATGCATTTAATATTATTGTAGAACATTTTATGAGCTTTATAATAAGCCGTCACATATGGAAATCCATGCAATATTAAGTTATGGCCAGAAAACGACAGCATCTGCACACTGTGCCCATAGATTGCCATTGCTTATTTTCAGTTCGACGACCTTGCCAATGTGGCGGCGATATTGACTTACATTGGCCCTATGTGGCAAAGTACGACGGGGCATGTATGTACAGTATATATTATCTATGGCTGTCAGCCTCCATGTCCGCTTATAGCATAAGATACTGACCTGCTGGTGCTACTGCTGTACTGCTAATCAGTTAATGGAGGCAACAATCTATACTTCCGCTCGGGCAAACTAAAGAGCGCACGGGTGTTCGGTATCAAGACCATCAAGGATGTACTTGAGGAAGAACTCAGCAAAAACTTGTTGTTTGTACATGCATTCTCTGGTTGTGATACAACGTCCACAATCTTTGGAACTGGGAAAAAAAATCAGTGATTCAGAAAATGTTGAACAAAGACCTCAAAGAATATGCCCCAGTGTTTTCAGCGCCGTGCAGTGACGCAGTAATAATCAGCCAGGCAGGTGCAGCAGCAATGGTTTGCTTGTTCAATGGCAAAAAGCCACACCAGTTACCAGCTCTTAGATACACCCTTCTCAGTAAGAAAATATTAGCTGCCAAATCCTTTCTAACTCCAGTGCGACTATACCCAAAAATGACAGCCACAAAGTTTCGTTTGTTGTATACGTATTACCAGATAATGGTATGGATGAGGCAAAACAGAGACATGGATCCATGTGACTGGGGGTGAACAGTGCAGGGAGAGGACCTGACACCAGTAGTGATGGATAACAGACTAGCACCACAGACACTGTTGAAAATGATTCACTGCAACTGTTCATCAGACTGCAGTTCCTTGCGATGCACATGTAAAAATCATGAACCAGTGCCTGTAGGATGTGCCAGGAGGGAAACTGTGGCAATATAGCCAAAAGATAGGATGATAATGATGACTCTGATTGTGATGAGTTTTGCAAATGTACATTTTAACTCAAGTCATAGCTAATATCGAGCTTACGTGCTATAAACAATGAGTACATGTATATATTTTTAAAGCACTCTATTGTAAATTTTTACCAGCAGTGCTCTGACATAAAAAAAATAATGCCAAATTTGAATTTCTATTGCCTGAAAACCTATGATTTGATATATTATATGCCCATATTACATTCATACTTTGCTTGTGGTCCAGATGCCGAGCATGGGTAGCGGCCATGTTGGAAGAACCCACTTGCGGTTGTTGCTGTTGATATAGATTTGCCTTCCCATATGTAGGGGGGACACGGGCAAACAAAAGCCCGTCAGAAAAATACTGCTCTTAAATCAAGGGTTACCATTTGCGGTGGTGCAACAGTTGATAACTTTTAGTATGTTATCCTCCATGTCAAACTGCTAGGAATGCGAAAAAAAAAAAAAATGCAATTTTGGGGGGTCATATCATAGATTGGCTGGATTACTTATATACAGTAAATAGTTATGGTAAAGCTTCCTTATTTTGGGTACACAATAAGTAAATGGGTAACTAATTATTATTATTATTATTATTATTATTATTACTGTTGTTGTTGTTGTTTTGCTTCTTAAATTCCAACCCTTTGACTTCAAGGATTTCTCTCGACTGAACAATAATGTCTAATGTTAATCAAAATAAATTCTCAGGTCAGCGGTAATACGATAAATATATTTCTTAAAAACGAGCTGCGACGTCTCGTGTAGCAAGAACAATATAAAAACGAAGAAAATTAATACCTATCGACTACACGAGCCGTGAAGGCAATTAGTCAATGCTATATCTCAGTCTTCCCCATGAATGAGATCCGCAGGAGTCAATGTTTCATCCCGGTCCCCAGTTGTACCGCTGGGTGAACCAGGACAAGGAAAATATATATATATATATATATATATATATATATATATATATATATATATATATAATTTGTCAGGAGTCCGACCGGGCCAAGAATCAGCCCCGGGTATTTCCAGCTGCGAGGTGGACGATCCAACCAATGCACCAGCTCCCAGCACAATGTCCCAGTGCGGCTATTCTGTGTGTGTGTGTGTGTGTGTGTGTGTGTGTGTGTGTGTGTGTGTGTGTGTGTGTGTGTGTGTGTGTGTGTTCACTGAGCCTCACCTCACTCCGTCCTTCATGTGAACGTATCAGTGTCAGGACGTGTTCAGGTAAATATCAAACACCGCTTTTATGTGCCACCACGGGCAAAAGTTCACCTCTTTCACTTTCTTTTGCTTGTAGGTGCAGGAAGTTCGAGTTTTAAGGCATTGTACAGTTTTCGTCTTTTTCTTTGATAATAAACCCGAGGTAAATATATTAAAAAAAATGCATTTGCCTGATAACGTACAGATCTTACCTAATGGAAGGTTCAAGGGTCAGCCACGAAATAAACCTACTATTTTATAAAACAATAGGTCAAAGGTCAAGGTCTCGAGAAGGTCGATTTAAGAAGATTTTATCCAATTTAGACCAAGGTTTGTGGAGGGGCTGAGGAAAAGGGAAGAGTAAAAGGATTCGATTTTGATGACAGTCAGCCACACATCAAGATCAGAAAGAAAAGTCGAAGGTCAGTGTTGCAGGGTAAATTCAGCTTAAACAGTTTTCATCTGATCTGACCAGACTTGGTGGAAGGGTTAAGGGTTAGGCAAAAAGAAGGGTGTTAATTTAGAAAACAATTCGTCAAAAGTCAAGGTCACAGGACAAGGTTAAATTTCAATGTGCATGTCTGGGTGTGAACAAAATAACTAAAAAAATTTGATCTCATTTGGATCAAACTTGGTGGATGAGCCTAGGATCACTCACAAGGATGACCTGTTTTTTGGAACAACAGGTCAAAGATCAAAGTCACATAAGAAAACTTATAATTATTTTTTTTTTTTAAATCAAACACTGCGGAAGTCTTTAGGTGAAAATAAAATCGGGATTTGGTTTTTAGAACAATTAGTTAAAGGTAAAGGTCACTTTTTAAGGTAGCTTAAAACATTTTGATCAGACCTGAACTAAGGTTTGTGTGAGCGTTAATAATTAAGCAGAATGAAATAATTCGATTTTGAGAGTACTGTAATTTGCCAAGGGATAAGGTTACCGGGCCAAGTCAAGCAATCGGTCGCGGCCTTTGCAATCCATGAGCAATTCTTTATTCCGGAGGCCGGTAATCGCAACTTTCATTCCATTGTTTTTGCTTCCACACTTACCTTGGGCAGTGGTGTCACGTCTTCTTTCGTAATTAGCTCCGGTTTACCTCACACCGTTTCATTCAGCTAAGACTTTCACCAACAACTGTCGGGATACCTTTAGTTTTCTATTCTAACTTAAGCCAGACAATAATATTCACCTAAGACATGATGATAAAGGATAAATGTCGGGAGTGTAAATTCTTTTACCATAATCATGTCATGGTGGGGGGTCACGTTTAGTGTTCTATTCCAGACAACGCCAGATGGTTTTATTAGCTAAGATTGTGCCTACGGAGCCGGAATGATAATAGTCTCACCATTAACCCCGTCAGTTTCATGGTCGTGTCTTCTCTCGCATTTTATTCCGGCTAACACTTGATTTTATTTAATCAGAAAGTAAATCATAGGAGCCTTAAAGTGTTGACCGTTATTAAAACATTAACCTGGAACATTCAGTGAACTCCGTACCTTTCCACTGAAGTTTAACCATGCTGGGGAGGCTTTTGTTGAGGTATAAACACAGCGACTATGAATGCAATCCTACGAACTATAGTCTCTTTGTTTTCACCTGATGGAAATGGACCACTCCCACAACTTGAATAGGCTACTACTTCGTGGTTGCTTGAAATTCATTGAATCTTAGTTTCAAAGTAGGAGTGGGTGTCCTTGGGCACGTCTTGTTTTTTTTTGTGTTTTTTCCAGCTGACGTAAATCTCGACAGTCGATATCACACCAGCAGAGTAGGAAAGAAAATACATTTCTTTTAAATATCTTTACCGATCATTCCTCATACAAACACATATCATATATGTTCACATTCTCATGAAGATTACGAATAAATGTAGGAGCAGTCTAGACAAAAAAAACTAAAAGAAAAGTTTACCAAGTTACAATGTAAAGAAAACAATTTTAAAATTTCATTGTATAAATATGTCCGTGACGAGACTCGCTTTACTGTTCATCCAGGGGCGCTTATTTTAAATATATTGTTTTAATGTACGATTTTTTTTTAGTGAGGAGATGATGGATTTTGGATTATATTAGCTAGTAATGATAATTACAATGAAATAACATGAAGACAAATCTTGTTAATGCCTACCTACAATTCATAATTAAAATCCAACAAAAAATATATTAAAGAGAAAAATAAAATGAATATTGACTGTTAAAGTCAGTGTCAATTCAATGTTTTCAAATATCTCGGTAACCCAGGGATTGGTGGGAAAGTAATGCCCACTTGCTTGCACCGCCTCTGTACAAAAACATATTCTCTCTCTCTCTCTCTCTCTCTCTCTCTCTCTCTCTCTCTCTCTCTCTCATAGTAAATCGTATATATATTTCGTTTCGTTTTTGTCTCCTGAGAGTTGTGTGACGGTAATATCTAATGCAGAATAGGTGGATTGGGGCCGTCGGGTGACGGCTAAAACTGCAAGTGTTTTCAGCCACAGTTTGAGGTGGGTACCACTTGATCTTATCACCATAGGGTAGGGAAAGCCTCCCAGCACCCGAGGTAAGCATATCTCAGTCGTCTCTGTGACTCTGCCATGTGTTGGAAGATGTTTTCTTACATCTCTCCTCTGATTTTGTTCCCACCTTACGTGCACCATTGCATCATCCGCCCCTGCCAAGCCTCTTTCCAAGAATCATAGAAAGAGGCTCAGTGATAGTGCCGTAAGGCATGCCTTGGATGTAACAGTGTCTAATTTGTATACTAGTGGAGTAAGTTATCACATTGAGAGCAAAGCCATAGCCAGCGCCGCAGGCAGACGTACGAACACCTCTCTCGCGCTGAGAATTAGTTCTCTTCCTCAGGTTATTACTCATCAGTGCAAGGACCTATACACCTGGGGATACAGTACTTTCATTCACAAGAGAAAGAGTTGGTGAGTAAAACTGTTGTTAATTCATTTCCGTAAGTACTATACTTTCCAAGATGTTAAGGTTTGAAAGCAAGCAAGTTTCAACGGTTTCCGAGAAATTGCCTATAGTGAGGTGACGACTGCATTAAATATTGCCCGGCGTGTGGGGGTTAGGCTCCGACATGTTTGCATGCAATGGCTTTGCTCACCTAATGGTGGATTTCCATGCTGCTCGATCTCTGGCAGCTTCCCTATTCAGTCCCTTAACCCTGAGGTCACAATCAATGACCTCGTCCCAGGTCTTTTTTTGGTCTACCTTTTGCAACCCCACCTCTAACGTTGGTACTTCTCATTTTCTGCCCCATTTATCATCCCCCATCATCTCCAGATGCCCAAACCATGCCGGTGGACCGCAGTTCAAAGTTTTCCTTCTGCAGTGAAGCACCCTCCTTTTGGGAAATAGGAACGGGTTTGAGATACTGGTACTGTATAACCGAGTAGCTGCACCTCCCGGTCATATCGTTGCCATCACTTGAAGGCGTTCATCTCCAGTAACGCAAATTTGGGTAAATTGATAAATTGGCTTTATATGCAGCAATGGAATTTGAGTGCTGCTTTTCTGTAATAAGATGTGAACTTTTCAGCTGGAAATGATTTTTTTTTTTATTTATTCTTTTAGTGTCCAAGCAACTTTACTCGCCTGACATAGACTTTTCGAACTGGAAAGGCCAGATACACGATTAACCACGTCACTGTTTAAATATTCTTGCTACCTTCAGAGGGCTTTATTGAATGCCTTTATTCGACTTTTTAAGGAAGTTGTTGGTTGGGATTATATTTAACCCCTCGAGCCGTAAAAATCTCTCCTCTTATGAATATACTCATTGGTATCAAGAATGATTGAAGACAGGGAGGTGAGAGGGCACAGCGACACCACATCTGAACTTCAACCTTGATCCTTGACCAAGACGAATGATGGATCTGCACGAAAATAGACTCACTTCCTCCCATGCATATGCCAGTCTTGACCCAAATCGGATCATGCATTCATGAGATCTTTTATTTCCACAAGTACATACGTATGCACATACATAGCAACAAATCATCACAATAGCTATGCCCAATATGTCCAACATGCTCAAAACCTATCACTTCGAGCCGACAGACAAAGGGTTCAGTTCAGTGCAATTCCTGTAAGAACTGGACCTATTACACCTGTACAATACTTGCATCCAGAAAACATTACACAAACACCTGGACCTGCTCATTTTGCTCCTTCCCCCCACCCACTAACCCCCCCACCAACCCCAATCCTACTTCCTCCACGCCTCCTCAGCCTAACCCACCGATCCTTCCTACATCATCCAATCCCCCAGCCCCTTCCATTCCACCCCAGTCTAATCCACCCCAACCCTTACCTCCATCACAACCTTCTCCTTCCCCTTCCCTTCCACTCACACCCCCATCTCCACCTCGTGCTGCAGCAGCCAACACACATCGCACACACAACATAAACATCCTTCAAATAAACATAGATGGAATAATCACCAAAAAACAAGAACTCACACAATTCATCAAACAACAAAACAAACCCAGTGCCATCTTACAAGAAACAAAACCATGCAGTACACAAAAAACACCTACATTTCACAATTTCACCACCATAAGACAAGACCGGGCCGACGGCGGTGGCGGAGGACTCATCACCCTGGTACACAGATCCATCAACTTTTCGGATGCCAGTGCACACACAAAGTCACTTCTCCCCCCACATGACAACACGACAGAAGTAAAATCAATTAAAATACTCCCTGGTAACAAATCACACATAACAATCGCCAATACATACATTCCCCCCCCCCAATCTTCCCCCATAGTACCACACATTTACTCTCCACAAATTCATCACATCACTAACATACCCAACATCATCCGGGGTGGTGATTTCAATGCCAAGACGTCGGGCTGGCATCCCAACAACCCTGACACAGACAGAGGGCTGGTACTACAATCCCAAACAGATAATCTTTTCATACATAATAATCTCCATCAACATACCCATATTCCATACCAAGCCCTCTTCCTCCCATCATCCTCAGACATCACCTTTTGCTCCCCAAACCTCGCCCCCACAACATCGTGGAGAGTGGTCAAAACTCTTGGTTCTGACCACCTCCCAATCATCACTACCATCACCAGAATCACCCCAGCTGGCCACAGACACACATACATTAATTATAAGAAAGCAAAGTGGGAGGCCTTCACAACTGAAACAGAACAACACTTTGAAACATTAAACAGTACTTCCATCACAAACATCAACACAGCTGTGCACACTTTCGATGCAATTATTCAAAACGGAGAGAAAAGACACATCCCTAGAGGCAACAGAAAGAGGCACAACCTCAACTTCACACCAGAAATTCAAGGCCTCATTAGTCATCGGGACACACTACGACACTCCCCAACACCCCATACACAAGACACCGTACAACATATACAAGAACTCAACATTCAGATAAACAATGAAATATCAGAACAGCAAACACTAAACTGGAATAATTATCTCCGAACGCTTGATCACAAAACAAACACCAGCAAACTCTGCAAAACACTAAAGAGCATCACACTCTCCAGTAGCAACACTACACAATCTCACGCTGCCATCACAATAACAGACACCATACCATCAAACAACAACAAGCAAACACTCTTATCAATCACTTTTCACATGTCAGTCACCTAAACCACCACCACCACGACCGACGTGTCACCCGACGTACGAAACAGTTCCCCACAGACCCAGACTTCACACCTTTCACTTTCAACCAGGCGAAGCACATCATTAACAGCCTGAAGCACTCATCTGCCTGTGGACCAGATAACATAAGGAACATAAACCTTAAACACCATGGACCACAAGGCATACAAGCACTCACCAGTATATTAAACTACAGCATCTCACACAACATAATACCCAACATCTGGAAACATGGCATTATCTTCACAACCAAAACCCAACAAAGACTCCACGTTACCTTCCTTACACCACCCCATCACACTCCTCTGCACGCTCTCCAAAGTCACTGAACGATTGGTACTACAACAAGATACACCTTGCACCCCCCTAGCCCCGTCGCAACTTAGATTTAGGCCACTACACTCAAAAAACACTCTTCATATAGACCTTACACAGAGAGGTTTTGATGGCATGAATTCAGCTAGGTCACCAAACAGAACACTCCTAGTCACAGTAGACGTTAACAAATCTTTTGATGCCATCCCCCGCCACAACCTCACAAACAAAATACTTAACACAAACATGCACAATAACACAAAAAGATGGCTGGCAAACTACTTAGCATGAAGATGTGCACATGTAACATTTGCCGGTCAGTCATTGAACATCAGAAACTTCACAAATGGTGTCCTCCAAGGATCTGTTTTGTCCTCTACACTCTTTAACCCATACATGCACGACATGCCCACATCCCACACACCACAGATACACATAGCTTCCTGTGCAAACGACATAACACTTACATGTACACACCAAAATGCAAACACAGCTGCACACATCCTTCAACCTTACCTCAACACACTACACGAATGGTTCACCACAAACAGGCTCAAAATAACCCTAGCCAAATCTAAAGTAACCCTTCTCACAAACTGGACAGCAGAACAGAGTCACATGCCACACCTCACCATAAACAGCACTCCCCTACCACACACACACACACACACACACACACACACACACACACACAAAATCCTTGGTGTAACATACAATACATAAATGTCATTTGAACAACACATCACAAATATTGAAAATAAAATAACACCAAGACTCAGTGCCTTGAGGTCACTTGCCCATACAACATTTGGACACAACAAAGAAACCACCACCACAGTATACAAACAATATACACGTTCAATGGTGAATTATGCAAGCCCTGCTTGGGCTTCTAACCTTACTAAAACACGCTACAACACTCTACAGACTATACAGAACAAGGCCCTAAAGATAATCACAGACTGCACCGCTAATACACCCACAGACCACCTACACCAAGAAACCAAAGTCCTCAAAGTCAAGGATCATCTAGACATAAGAGGAGCCCAAATTCTCGCCGCAGCCTCCACAAACCCATACCATCCACTACAATACTTGGCAGCACATCCACACACACCAGGGAACATCAAAACAACACGCAGCACACGATACCATACACGAATACTGTCATCTCTCCCCCCTCGCCCGCCTCAGACCAGCTTCCAGAAGCATATCCATATTCAAATCACTCGCCGCTCCATTCAGTCACTTAAAGACAACACACAGCTGCATGCACGGCCTCCCGATGTCCACCCTTCTGAATTCTATCTCCCTCGTGAGGACAGGGTTCTCCTGGCCAGGCTGAGATGTGGGCATCATCCAGCCCTTTTAAGTTATCAGAAGAGGCTGGATGACTCCGTCACTGATGCCTGTACAGGATGCAACACAGCACCCCATACTATTAAGCACATTATGGATGACTGCATTGCACACAATCACCTATGCCAACATCACAACATACACTTCTTGAGAAGAGCTCCGTGGGAAATCCCGGTCTCGGCCGTGGCCTTCCTTAGGGACTCGGGGTTGTTCGGCCAGACTAACCAGGGAATAACTACTACTACTACTACAGTTATGCCCTCCACGTCGGTAGTAAAATCTACGTCTTCCTTGTCAAAGTGTTCACTTCTCCGCTGCCAGGGGACTTTCCAATGTTGAACAAAAATGATTGGAGGAAAAAAGATTAAAGCAAAAAATACATTTGGGCTCATTGTAAAAAAGACAAAAAAGTAAAAACAAAAAGGAAGAAGAATCATAAGAAGCCACTCAGAGAGTGCAACACCCGCACCAAATGTTTGGTCTAACACACGAACATTTATCTTTGTCTTGTGACCTTGGCTGTACCCTCAAGATTTCCACCGGGTTTGGTCGAAATTGCATGATATCTGTTCAAGTTGACTTGGCCATGTGCCAAGTTTCCCAATGCAGTGCGCCTACCCTTTGGCCGACTCTCAACATTTCTCCGTGACTGGTTAAAGATGAATCAAATCTGCATCAATTATAGTTCGGGCGCGCGCGCACGCACGCACGCACGCACGCACGCACGCGCGCACACACACACACACACACACACACACACACACACACACACACACACACACACACACACACACACACACACACACACACACACACAGTTCTTCCAGCAAACGCTGGTGGAACAAAGGAGACAAAAAGTAAAAGGAAAGTGATCTATTTACAGTAAAGGACATCTGCAGTGACTTGCTTTCCTCTGACCTCGTGCTTGCATCTCTGCCTTTTATTATGCACGTGTAATCCAGTTATTCGGGCAAGGCCTGCATTCACAAACATACATAAACCTTAAATAAGGCGTGTTCTTTTAAGGTGAATAACTCTCAAGCTCCTGTGACTCACCCTCAAGCGAATAAAACCACATGACGCTAGCTGGAAGGGACGAGTATAGGCAAGGCTCTTAGGGACTACACACGCTGCCCCTATGCTCTGCATATTACAAAGTGCCTTCTTATCCTAATTGCTCTCTGTCTGTCTGTCTGTCTGTCTGTCTGTCTCTGTCTCTGTCTCTGTCTCTGTCTCTGTCTCTCTCTCTCTCTCTTTGAATATAACATTTCACTCTCATCGAATTATATTTATTCAGTCCCTCTCACACTGTCATTTAGTTTCATTCAATTACCTGCCTTCACTTGTTTTCTCACACTCGCTCACAGTATACTCACTGTCTCAGCTTTACTCAATCACAGTCCTGCACTCAGCGTCAGAATGACACGCTCTGCTGAACCCTCTTGGTGGTGGGCGAATGATTATAGAGGTTGTCTGTTGTCTTAAATGACACAAGCTGGAATCCTGGGATGGGGAAGGCAACAGTACGTTTAACTGAACTTCTTTAAAATAGACTTTACTGATCTTCCACAATACTCATCAACATGTCATAAAAACATCCAACTTTTACTAGTATATCAGTCCTGATTTAGACAGTCCTAGCATGTCATCTTTGTGGACGTTGGGTATTGTTGTTATCAGAGTGACAACATGTGAAGATATATGGCATGTAGAAGAATTGCTGAGCTAGTGAACGGGTTTTTAAGCCTATGTCCTGAACTGGACTTATTAAAAAAAAAAATAAATAAAGACAAATCACATTTACCATCACACTCATATACTACCATTCACTCACAGTTTATCTCTCTTATATTTGCCCGTCATTCATACTTTAGCCTTATTTTTACTTGATAAGCAAGTCCCCATAAGTGTTAACTATAACAATAAATTGGTTTAGAGATGCGGCCTGCAGTCCTGATGGACCAAGGTTCGAATCCCGGCTGGGGCAGAGAACAGTTTAAGGATTTGAATTTCATAAAAGGCAGACTTTCCTGATCTACCAGATGACCCGCCGACATGTCGTAAAAATACCCCCGCTAATACCAATACACCAGTCCTGTATGAGACAGCCCTAGCATGTATTCAGTATGGACGGTGGGTATTAGCGCCGAAGTGGTGACATGTGGAGGTGTAGGAGGACTACTGGGCCTTGGGATAGGCTACTGCCCCTGAGATATAGGCCCTGAAGCCTCTGCCCAGAGTCGGACACATAAAAAAAAATAAAAAAAGAAAGTTATGAAGTGTTTGGTAGGTGTATAGTGAAAACAATCATACATGCCGTCAGTCACATACATTAAACTTAACAGACATTACAAATTGTCCCAGGCTAGAGTGTTGGTGTTATTATCTAAATGCTACATTTCAGATAAAGACACTTCTCCTCTGACTGATCATTAACGTATGAGACTTATGTGAGCAAATTAAGTTATTTTGCAGACTGTCATTGGATAGTTTTGTTCAGCAGAGGGAAATTCCAGCAGCTGAAAGGGTGAAAACTAACTCTGTTAACCCTCTGTACTCCAAGAAGTTTCCTCAGCTTTATATAATTGGCGGAATTTAGCCAAAATAAGATGCCGAAGTGCATCCATGGCAGTGAAAGATAAACTTCCTTGTGAAGGGAGACATATCATTGTACGACGGACCTATTGATGGATGATTCCGAGATGAATCTCGAAAAGAGATGAAATGCTGTCCAGAAGGTCTACTTTGTAGAGAAAGATTGTAGCCTACTGGGCAGTCCAGTGTATGATCCAAAGACGAAACAGGGCAGGGAGATTTAAGGTGTGCTGATTTCCTACCTGTTCTAATCCTGCAGTGAAATTCTACTGCCAGATTCTGATTTTCCTGAACAATGAACTGGCAAATCTATAGCAGTTTCAGCTCCCTTTCATCTAGAGGGAGGGACCTTTACTAGCTGTTTCAGTGGAAGAGGAGGAAATACTTGATTACCTGTAGGCAATAATGGGTGTCCAGGGACTGGTAAGGAATTACGATGGGGGTGCTACCATAAAGTGGGTGGAAACAGTAGTGCTAACTTACCAAACCCTCTCTCTGCCTTTCTCCCTTCTCTCTCAGTGACTCGTGCAGTTACATGGTTGAGGACGCCTCAACAGGCCGCCTGGAGGAGCAGCGGTGCACACGGTGGGATTTTGACACCTCCGTATTCACATCCACGGTCACTTCAGAGGTCAGCATCAACCCATATTTACACTGACCACCAATAACTTCATTTCTTCAACATAAGAACGTCTTTTCTTTTCTTTTTGCCACAATTAGAAGATTGCATTTAATTCTTATAACGCCTCTCCCATTGAAGGGGATAGAAACAATCTCTTTCAATCTCCTGCATCATCAGAAGCTTCCCCAGAGCTGAATAAATGTATCCAGCAGGACGATGATTGAAAAAAAAAATGTATTTTGAAATAAAGGAGTTAAGAATCGATAATTATAACCCATCCCATTAACCTCCTCAGCATGCATATTATGCATGCCATTAACATGTTTCATTTCGTGTCATGTCATTTCCTATATAAAAGACTTAGCATCCACGCATGGATGCGTCGGCCTTGGTCACCTAATGGCGACTCTCCATGCTGCTCGATCTCTAGCAGCCTCCATATTCAATCATGAATCCCTGAGGTCGCTCTCAATGATCTTGTCCCAGGTCTTTTTTTTTTTTGTATGCCTCTTGCAACCCTATCCTCAGCGTTCATACCTTTCTTTCTTTGAACCCACATGTCGTTCCCTATCCACTCCACATGCCCAGTCCATCTCAATCTAAACCTTTTCAACACAACACTAATACAGTATATTCAAAACTTATCATGCCTTTCAACTCTTCATTTGCAATCCTACCCCACCCAGGTCATCCAGGATGCATAACATATCAGTCTAATTACTTTCACCTCTGTACGTTTGTGCCTAGGAATATCCTCTTCCTTTACTATCCAGGACTCATTCTCGCACAGCATTACACTCCTGACACACGATGCATACAAGGACCCCTTAATTCGGAGGGAAGCCCCTCCCAGTGTCGGGAGATGCAACAGCTCTCTGAATTTCTTCCAACCACTCCTCGCCCTCGTCACAGAGCTAACTCCAGCCCCACCTCCAGCACATAACATGTTCTCCAAACAACAAAGCTCTTCCACACACTCAAAGATTCTCCAGTAAAGTCAGTCATGTCAAACCACTCAGTTTCTGAATGCTCTCCCGTACAAACTGCACATACGAAATCAGCCTTGTTTCACAGTCTACTGATAATAACGCTACATCTCTTTTGCACCCATTCATCACAAGCACTGCACAAGATGAGATATTTCCTCCACCACTGTAGCAAACTGCGTATAGCTACACTCCCCCTTTTTTGACAGTACCGCCACCAGCACCAGATATCATTTTTTTTTTTTTTTTTTCCTGCGTTTACTCTCAAACTCTTGTACCCTACTCCATCGCCCCATTTAATAAATCTTTCCTCTACTTCCCTCTCGCTTTTCGTGATCAACACAAAAGCTATTAGATTTTTTTTTTATATGCGAGGAAGAAGGAACCAAAGGCTAGGCCCGCAAAACTTTCCTTCCAAAGAGAGAGAGAGAGAGAGAGAGAGAGAAAGAGAAATTCAATATCCATTCATTTCGAGATGCCTGGACACACTGCGTTTGAAAGACTAGAGATCATAGGAAGTAGGAAATACAGACAGAGGGAGACAGTTCCAGAGTAAACCTGTTGCATAAATGAAGGACTGGGAGTAACGGTTAACTCTTGCATTAGAGAGTTGGATAGAAAAGGGATGAGAGTTTGTTGCTAGACGGGTGCTACGCGCCAGTCATAGAGGTGGAGGGATGCAAGCAGACAGTTCAGAGGAGCAGTGACCATTGAAGTAGCGATAGAAAAAAGATAAAGAGGCAGCAGTGGGGCGAAGAGACAGAAGCTGAAGGGAGCTAGTAAGAGGAGGAGAGTTAGTTGATGGGACGAATAGCCTTTGACTCCACCCTATTGAGAAGAGCTGTATGTGGGGAGACTCCACACATATGACAGTTGTACTCCAAATAGGGACAAATAAAACACCTCCCATTGGAGTCCAGCTGTCAAGTCACGTGAGAGAGATTCAAGCAACACGACAAACAATAAGACGCTTCAAACTGACCCCTGATGCATCCCAAGATTTACGGAAAACTCACCACTCAAACCTCTGTTCTCTCTAACCTGGGTGCGAGCATCCTCTTACATTGCCATAATCATTCTAACCAGCGACTCCTCGATCTCAAGCATTCTTCGCCACCTCACTAGGATCTGTGTCAAATGCCTTCTCTAAATCACAAAAACAAAGGACAGCTCTCTCTTCTTTCCCGTGTATTTTTCTGAAGCCGTCTGACACAAAATATTGCATCAGTGGTCCCTTCGCCTGGCATAAATCAAAACTGCATCTCATGAGTATTCACTCTCTCCCATGAAGTACCTTCTAGGGTTGTCTCAACTACCTTCATAATCTGAGTCAAAAGTTTTATGCGTCTATTATATCATCTTTCCAGAGCATTGTCCTTCGCCTTTTGCACATTTATAGTAACGCTCGTCAGTCAGTCATGGGGAACAACACACTCAAATATAATCGAATCAAGTCAGTAATTAAATCCTCTCATATATCTCCTGAGGTCTTCAGTATCTCGGTAGTAACACCGACACATCCAACGCCTTCCTCAATTGCATGCTGCCGATTGCCATGCTCATGGTATGATTATCAATCAAAGGCCATGGACCAAAATCTGGATCATATGGCTCCAAATCTTCCCTGTTCCAGTCAGACTCCTCATTCAGCACCCGGTTGTAATGCTCCCTCCAAGCATCCTTCGAATCTTTACTGTCCACCACAACCCCTCTTTCATCCTTCTTCACACATTGCTCATCTATAATAAGAATGGATAATTATAATTCTTCCTATTAACATACTGAAAACTGACCATTGCTTTCCTTAACCCCTGAGAACGGAGAGTCATGCTTCCCATTAGTTATTTCATTGCCAACAGATAATTTTAAGGATTTTCCATACCTTCATCACGAAGTCTAGGCTCAGGACACATGAAAGTACACACATCCTCCAACATAATCAAAGTCAAAACTATGTCAGGCAATGTTTAATAATATCACAAACACCACATACAATGAGTGACAAAAGCTGTGCATCTTGATCAGGTCGACAGTTCTGTTATAAATCTCTGACAAATGCAGATGATATGGGAATGCAAAAAATACTAAACAATGAAACTATATAACAATTAAGAAATAACAGTTATGAAAATAACAACTATAAAGTAAAAGAACAGTGAAAACGTCTAACACTACTTATAAATGTATACAGAGTAAAAACAACAAAACAAAGGTTCCACATGCAAATTAATATACAGCTGTTTTTTGCCGACTCTTGCAAACTTCATGAATGCTGAACTAGAATTAATTATAAGCTAGTAATCCATAACAAAATTTAACGAATACTTGAGGACAGTAAAATGCTATTCCACACAAGAGAAGAAAGGAGAGCTAACAAATTAATAAACATATAACATTACCAGAAGGATATGCTAGAGTAAACGTATTTTCTCCTCCAGTGTCCATCTAGTTACACTTAGTAGCATGGTGCAGAGTCCAACACAAGCAGTACTTTTTCTGTAGAACCTGGTGGAGATCCTTAACCTTTTCTGCTAAATTGATGGTCAAGCTTGTTCAGTCTGAAGAGTCAGTTTGAGTAGTACCCCAAAAGATTCAGTCCTAGCTCATAACTAAAGCTAATCATATTTCATAAAACTATGACTTAGTGTCTAAGCTGTGTAAGTGGTTCAGTTCCGTGAGGTAAAGACAGACTAACTAACCTAGGGGTATGTCAATTCCCCCTCACGCTGGTCACGCCACTCTTACACACTGGCTCTTACTGATGTATACACAGCAAAGAAACAGCAGCAATAACCTTCATTACGATGTGTTTGTGTGCATGCCAACAGTTCCAGCTGGTGTGTGACAGACGGTTCATGCGTGCCACCTACCAGAGCATGTACATGTTTGGCATGGTGCCGGGTTCATTCTTCAATGGATTTCTCGCAGACAAGTAAGTACATCTCTGAAATGACTGTTTTACTCACACTCGTATGCGGTAGTTTGTTCATCTTAACTTTGTGGAGATATTCATCCTTTTGTAACTTATTTCACAAAGTTGAGTGGGAAATATGAAATTGTAGATCTCCTACCTTCCCATAGCATTTTTTCACTGCTTGCATCACATTAGATTTTTAATCTCTTGCTGAAGTTTTTGGTTAAGATAGTAAGATGGAAATGTTTATATTAGTTATAATGGGCTGAATAGGATAATAAACTACTCAGACATAAACTCTGTTTAATAAAAAATGTCAGTTGTTCATAATACCAGAGAACTTCTTCTGTACTTGGTGTTTGGTTATGTGTGGCAGGTTTGGGAGGTGGGCGGTGCTGGCAGTATCTACAGTGATCTACGTAGTGGTGGCTCTGGGGTCGGCTTGGCTGCCCTCCCTGCCCTGGATACTGGTGGCACGCTTTGTGCTTGGCATGATGCACCCAACATCTCTCCTGACAGGATACATTCTAGGTAACTTTGGGGTGTCAGAAACGTTAGTAGGAATTTAAGCTACAGTATTTTTTCTGCTCTCTTGAGGGGAAAGTGTGAAGAGGGAATGAAGAAAGTTATTTCTTCTAAATAGAGAAACACAACCAAAGACTCAGAGCTTGCAGAAGGGCCAACTTCAGCTCAATGTTTGTGACTGTCAGCATCCATATACTAGACTATTACTTAGGAATGTGCAAAAGAAATAACTTAGAAAGAGGTGTGATATCCCTTAAGTCAGTAACAGTACATCCCAGTGACTCTCCAGGATCATTATCACAGCAAACCATGACCGGGTTGGTCATACTAACGAGGTATAGGAGGTTAATAAGAACTATAGTCAATTCATACAAGTATATGATGAATAAATGAATTTCCAAATGTCATTTTGGATCAAAGAGACGTGGCCCATAATGGACGAAGAGCAGATTAAATTTTGATATAGATCAGAGAAGAGGAACATATACACAAAGAAGGTGAGGAGTAAATTAAGAAATTAATCCGCTTTTCTTAACCCTTCATAGGTCAGTCTGAAAAAAAAAAAGTGAAAAATTCATTCTAGGGTAATTGATCTCCAGGCACGTCGTAACTAAAGGGAATGAATATTACAATAATTTTCATTTCTGACTTGAACCGTGCCGTATGACAAATCTGTACAAGATACCGCGGCCATGGGAACTTCCAGGCAGTGTTCGCATGTTGACAAATCGTTTTCTTTTCCCGTCAACCGCCTCTGTTCCTGACCGTTTACAAAATATTATTGACAAACATGGTAGCTGGACACGGGACTAATCAGTTTTGTAAAAGGTTAAATCATATGGAATAAATTTTGTTGCAATGTAATGTACCCATTTGACTACACTATTTGACTACACTTTCCTATATAGCCTCACTAGCTTCACTAAAATAAATCTACTGTAAATAACAACATAATGGTACTTTTTCTAGCCAATGTTTGAATTACTGTTGACAACACCTGAATTTATAAAATATAAATTTTATTATATATGTTTTTATCTATCTATCTACTGTATATATACAGTATATATATATATATATATATATATATATATATATATATATATATATATATATATATATATATATATATATATATATATATATATATATGCAACGCAAATGTGAACTTTTTGAAAATCTGTAATATTTATGCAAAAGTATAACCAAATACATGGGTTCATATAATATGAAACCAACGAAACTATGAATTCCCCATCGAAAATTCGAAAGTTCTTTATAATGAAAAGTTCTCTCTGTAACAAATCGTATGCTGTGATTTAATTGTTTCAAAGATGTTACCATATCATTCCTTCATCACCCACTATTCTGTTCATGAGGGAAAGATGAGTTGGGTTATCACACATCCAGGCTTTACACCTGACATTATTTTACTCCCATCTAATCAATATTGATCTGTGTCCTTATCCTTTAATCCTACATTTGCGTTTAAGAAATAGAGCGGTTGTATGGTGGTCGAAAATCATTATAATGGCAAAGAAAGTGAACAGAGTGAAAATGAGAATAGTCTTCCTGACACACTGGCCAGATGTGGAAGAGTAAACTTAGTGTGGTGGGAGGTTCGAGGATAGTGGGAGAGGGGGTATAAGGAGGACCAACCTACTTCCAGCTTTGTATTGTAGTACAGTAGAGGCTAAATTGGCATCATATTCTGTAGACGGGGTAGTGAGAGGGGTTTGTATGCCACGCATCACACCAGATCGAGCCTTGTATTATAATGACGAACAAAAGGCTATGTGTAATACGTTAATTGTATGGTGGCATTCTTACACACACACACACACACACACACACACACACACACACACACACACACACACACACACACACACACACACACACACATACACATACACACACACACAGATATGGCATATAACATTAAGTAGGTCATGAAAATGAAACTAATTATGATTAATAACCATGCAGTGCAGTAGTAGCAGAAATCATGGTTGGGAGTAGGGGTAACAGAGGAGTGGGGACCGGGCAGGGGTTGAGGTAGGACATCGCTATGGCTGGGCTGGACATTGGGAAAACAAGGTGTATGAAACTTGGGGGGATAGCTGATAGAGTGAGAATAAAAATAAATGTAGTTAAGTGGGGACGGTGGTAAATAAAAATTATCGCTAAGCTGTCTCCACACCAAACAAAACCTAAGTATGTAAGGCAGTTAGACATTTATAAAGGGGTAGAACAGACATATATATTGTAGATGTGTATATATTTTTAGTATAAAGAAAGAGCTGATATATGGATATGTTTGGTGTGAATAAGGGATAAAGCAGGTAAAGATGGAAGGAAACCGCGATCAAAAGAAACGGAAAGATAGAAGGTAAGAGTGAAAAGATGGGAAGGAAAGATGGAAGGTGAGAGTGAGGACGGGGAGGGAAAGATGGAAAATGAAAGCAATCCGAAGGGAGAAAGATGGAATGTGAGAGTGAGGGAGAGGGAAGAAATGATGGGAGGTGAATGTGCGGAGGGAAGCAAAAATGGAAGGTGAGAGTGAGAGAGACGAAAGTAAATTTGGAAGGTGGGAGTGCATAGAGGGGGTGGAAGGATGGACGGTGAGAGTTAGGTGGAGAGAAGCAGAGATGGAAGGTGAGGGTGAAGTGGGCAGGAAAAATAGGTGAGAGTGAGGCAGAGGAATGGTGAGATGGAAGGTGAGGGTGAGGTGGGGGGAACTAAAGATGACGCAGTAGGAGGAAGAAAAGATAGATATACGGAAGGTTAGAATACGGTCTAACATTAACCGTTTCCCTGATACTAGCGTCTGTTAGCATATCATTGTGGCTAACACCATACAATTTTATTCAACTTAAGGGAAAAGCTAAAAGTCAAAGGATTAAGTAGAAATGCGAAGTTGTCTGTGTATGGCAGCTGAATATAATGTTGGTCAGGACTCTCATGCCAGACGTGTGGTGATTTACAGGAATTAACTCGAAACTCAGTTCATTACTACTAAAATGTAATGTAATATTCATTACAATAATTCGTCGCAACTCGAATATTCTTTCTTGTCTTTGACAATAAGTTAATGAGTAAAGTACTGGGATGTCGCATTCATGACAGTACTCGATCCATTTATCTCTATGCATCGCAGAGTATTTCAACACAGTTGAGGGTTGTCAGCTACGTGGATATTAGGCTTCCTCACCTTGTTTCCTACATCACTGCTTGATAATTTATATATGATGAAAATTTAATGTCTATGCATTGAACCACTATTCCTCTTACTTTGTATACTTATTTAAGCTTATTTTTGTTTATCCAAGGCACTAAATATTTTCTAGCATTCTTTAATTGGAAACTTTTCACCTTGGTTTCCAATCGACCAATCAGCAGCCACGACACGTTATCAGCCCTTCATTCATGGAATTCTACTACTACTCTCTAGTAAACAAACGTGATGGGGTTTCCACATGTCGCTAGAAGTGTTCAGGGAATCTTGTTGTCAACTGTACTTAAAGTGAGCATACAGAATAGAACTAGAAGTAATAGTTTCAAACTAGAAAAATTACGTTTCAGTAAGGAAATAGGTAGAAATTGGTTTGGTAATAGAGTAGTAGACGAATGGAATAAGCTACCTAGTAAAGTAGTTGCTGCCTGTTCCATTGAGAGTTTCAGGCATAGGCTAGATTAGCATATGACAAATATGGGGTGGGTATAAAAATAATTAAAAAAAAAATCTCGTAACCAATACTAATTCATACTTTTTCCTCTTCAGGTTACTCTGTAATAGTCTCTATTCTCCTTTCACAGTTCTCTTCACAGTTTTTCTATACTGCGTGGTAATCTTTCTGACTTTTTCCTCCCGGCTTCGGCTGGAGGGTTTGGAGGGCAAGGGAGAGCCTTCTTCTTTGCCTTCCTTATCTCATTCTAGTAGTTCAGTTACTCTTCTAGGAGCCGTCTAGCATGGGCCAACCGGCCTACTGAAGTTATCCTCTCTTCTTATGTTCCTATGTTCTTAACCCCAGATAGGTAATCTTGATTATGTTACTATATTAGGTAACGTGGGGTCTGACGGACCCCACGGAAAAAAAAAAAAAAAATACTTCCGTTCGAGATATTTCAAAATGCTTCAATACACTAATAATTCAACCCCTTATCTTTAAATTGGGCCAGAAAAAATAAAGTTTAATTGAAAAAATATATATTTTTTTAAAGTTTATACAAAAATGATTAAATTTTAGGAATACAAATTTTAACATTAAATCTTGCAAAATTGAAAAGTAATATCATGATTCCTTGGGTGGTCTGCAGTAGACCGATGTTGAGACCTTCTGTATACAAAAGGAGAAAGACAGCAAATTAAAATAAAAAAATTACAAGAGGGCTCAACTAGGTTACATTATTGGTAATCTGGGGTCTAACATACCCCAATGGCTCTATAGAGCAAAATCAGAGCCAGGTACAGCTATGACCCCATCATCCCCATGAAGAGCATCACTAGGCAGGAAGGTAATGAGACGGACAGATCTGTAGACCTTATGCTCATATTTTAAAAATTAAATTTCGGGGACTGGGGTTTCTGAGACCCCACATTACCTATCCAGGGTTAAGGCACTCCAACTGGACTGAGCCTGTACAGATTTACATCCAAGGGATGGTTGGGGTTTATTGCTCACATAATGCCACTTAGCGTTGAGTTAGGCTGGTCACTCTCATCTTAAATGTCAGGACCAATTTGCCTACCACCGGGCTCGTACAATCCTTGTGGAACAACGCAGGATTAGATGATGATATATGTATATATATATATATATATTATCAGCCGTTTGAGTATCCACTGCAGGACCGGCCTATCCCCACCGAAGTCGGGACGATACAGCCAATGTATCTCTACCAAGTGGCTTAGGCTGTCTGGTAGAGATTCTATGTAGGATGAGAAGTACTTGTAAGTGTAATTGTAGTGTTGGAGTGGCTTTGGATGTGTGTGTAGTCTGTGAACCAATTGTAATCGGCCAGTGCAAGCTGACTGGGTGAAAGCATACTTTATAGTAAGCAACACTGGTTCAACCACAGCATCCCTTGTGTCCGCCAATGCAATACGTGGCCGGGTGAACACTCACAAAGTTTATCACCCTGGCGGGGCGCGAACCCTGCCTCACCAGTGTACGAAACGCACACTCTACCACTGTACCACAGAGGCTATATATATATATATATATATATATATATATATATATATATCCCATTGGAGCCCAGTGTCCAGAGTACTGGACAGAACTGGGAATTTTCAAATCTTAATAAAGTAGGGAACCCCCAAGTAGGGACATATGAGCTTCGCGACTACGATCCGACAGGCTGACGGCGGTACGTTTAGTATCCTCCCCGTGCAATGCCTCGCCCAGCAACTCTGGAATCCAATGGGTTAAATATATATATATATATATGTATATATATATATATATATATATATATATATATATATATATATATATATATATATATATATATATATTATGTGAGGAAGAAGGAACCAAAGGCAACGAGCCCGCAAAACTGTTCCTTCCAGGAGAAAAACAAAATACAAGAGAGTGCCAAATTCAACATCCATTCATTTCGAGATACCTGGACACACTGCGTTTGAAAGACTGGAGATCACAGGAAGCGGGAAATACAGACAGAGGGAGACAGTTCCAGAGTTGACTTGTTGCATAAATGAAGGACTGGGAGTAACGGTTAATTCTTGCATTAGAGAGTTGGACAGAAAAGGAATGAGAGTTTGCTGCTAGACGGGTGCTACGCGCCCATCGTAGAGGTGGAGGAATCCATGCAGGCAGTTCAGAGTAACAGTGACCATTGAAGTAGTGATAGAAAAGAGATAAAGATGCAACAGTCCGTCGAAGAGACAGAGGTTGAAGGGAGTCAGTAAGAGGAGGAGAGATAATGGGACGAAAAGCCTTTGACTCCTACCTATTGAGAAGAGCTGTATGTGGGGAACCTCCCCACACATGAGAGTTGTACTCCACGCAGGGGCTGATAAAACCCCTGTATAGAGTCAACACCTATGCAGGGGTAAACAAGGAATGGAGTCAGCTTAGAACACCCAATCTCTTGGAAGCAGATTTTACAAGAGTTGTAATATGATCTTTGCAAGATAAGTCCCGAGTAAATGAAACCCCAAGCATGTTCAACGATGATGCAGGATTAAGCTGAATATTATTAAACATTAGTGGGTATACCTGTGGAAGATTTTGTCGAGTTGATAGGTGCAAAAACTGAGTCTTTGATGCATTAAAAACATCCAGATTATTTTTACCCCAGGCAGAGATGCGAGCCAAGTCAGACATTAGGTATGAATCATCCTCATCCCTTGTTTGTTGAAGTAATTGCAGAGATGGACGTTGTGAATATCGAATGGAAAGGTGAAGGGTGAAGTCATCAGCATATGAGTGGTTAGGGTTATATGTACAGCTTAGAAGGTCATTGATGAATAAAAGGAAGAGAGTTGGTGATAGGACAGAGCCCTGAGGAACACCACTGTTAACAGATCTAGGAGAAGAACGATGGCCGTCTACAACAGCGGCTATAGAATGACCAGAAAGGAAGCTAGAGATGAAGGCACAGATAGAAGGATAGAAACCGTAAGAGGGCAGTTTGGAAATTAAAGAGTTATGCCAGACTCGATCGAAAGCCTTTGAAATGTCAAGTGCAATGGCAAAGCTTTCGCCAAAGTCCCGAAAGGAGGATGACCATTAGTCTGAAAGGTAGGTGAGAAGATCGCCTGTGGAGCATCCCTGACGGAACCCATATTGACGATCAGAAAGAAGGTTGTGATAGGAAAGATGCATTAAAATTTTTGTATTAAGAGCAGACTCGAAAACTTTCGAGATACAGGATGTTAGAGCAATTGGACGATAGTTAGAGGGTTGGGAATGGTCACCCTTCTTTGGGACTTGCTGAATGAGAGCAAACTTCCAGCAAGATGGAAAGGCACAAAATGATAGACAGTGGCGAAAGAGTTTGCCTAGGCAGAGTGTAAGTACAGATGCGCAGTTCTTGAGAACAACAGGAGGGACTCCATCAGGCCCATATGCTTTATTAGTATTGAGGCCAGTGATGGCAGAGAATACATCAGCTGAAGAAATTTTAATGTCACCCATGAAGAAGTCAGAGGGGGGAAGTGATGGAGGAACAGCACCGGAATCGTCTAAGGTGGAATTGGAGGAGAAAGTCTGAGCGAAGAGATCTGCTTTATCAGTAGAAGAAATAGCTACTGAGCAATCAGAGGAGAAAAGAGGAGGGAAGGATGATGAGGTAATGTTGTTAGAAAGGTTTTTGGCAAGGTGCCAGAAAGAGCAGGAAGAATTCGAATTAGAGAGTTGAGAGCATTTTGTACGGATGAAATTATTTTTAGCAGAGCGATGAACAGACTTAGCACGATTCCGGGCAGAAACGTATAAAAGATGTGATTCAGGGGTGGGTTGGCTCTGGTACCTTTTGTAGGCCCTCTCCTTGTTGCGGACAGCATTAGAACAAGCATGATTAAACCAAGGCTTTCGTGCATTAGTCAAAGGATATGAGAAAGGAATGTATGCTTCCATACCCGAGAGAATAACCTCCGTAATGCGCAAGGCACACCCAGATGGCTCCCGGCCTTGGAAGCAATAATCATTCCAGGGAAAATCAAAGAAGTACTGCCTGAGGGCCTCCCAATCCGCAGCTCCAAAGTGTCATAGACGACGTTTCTTTGGAGAGTCTGCAGACCATACCGGAGTAATAGGACAGGTTAAGGTGATAAGGTTGTGATCGGAGGAGCTCAACGGAGAGAAAAGATTAAGAGTGTAAGGAGAAGGATTAGCTGTAAGGAAGAGGTAAAGTATGTTGGAGCTCTCTCCAAGGTGGTCAGGGATACGGGTAGGGTGCTGTACAAGCTGCTCTAGGTCATTAAGGATAGAAAAGGTGTAGGCTTGTTCACCAGGTGGATCAGTGAAAGGAGAGGAGAGCCAAAGATGGTGGTGAACATTGAAATTTCCAAGAATGGAGATTTCAGAGAAAGGAGAAATGGATAGAATGTGTTCCATCGTAGAAGAAAGATAGTCAAAGAATTTTTGATAGTCAGTAGAATTAGAAGATAAGTAAATCGCTACAGATATATCTAGTCAGAGAATGACAGGAAAGCCGAAGCCAGAGTGTAAAGAATTCAGAAGAATCGAGTTCAAGAACACGATAGCAAGAATGTTGTTGCGTATATATACACAACATCCACCTTTGGCTTTGAAATGGGTATAGAGAAAGTAGGAGGATACAGAAAAGGTTCTGCTGTCAGTTGCCCCAGACAGCTGAGTCTCAGTTAGAAAAAGAAGGTGAGGTTTAGAGAAGGAGAGGTGGTGCTCAACAGAGCGAAAGTTAGAGGAAAGGCCACGAATGTTGCAGAAATGAAGAAGAAGAGAGTCAGACAGTGGTTCCAGGCATCTTGAGTCGTCACCGGGAGACGGGCAGAAGGTGCGGACATTTATGGTCCTCCCCCCCCGGGGACTCCGAGGCTACGTTATTCGACGGCATTTTTTTAAATTTTGAAAAGGAAGTGTTTTCTGTTCTGTGCATTAGTTTGGTGTTAAGAGTTAGAGAAACATGTATTGGAGAGCATGCTGGCCTACTCTCTGTGTTACTGAGACACTGAAAAAGTTCAGCAAAGGGGGATGGTCGGGACTCAGTCCCGAGGGCTGATGAAACTGGAGCTCTAGCTCTCCCTGTCATCAGCTTTCCATCCACCTTGGGAGTACTGCTCTGCTCGACTGATGGTACGGTCTACATATATATATATATATATATAGATAGATAGATAGATAGATAGATAGATATATATAGTATATGTATATCTATCTATCTATCTATCTATCTATATATATATATATATATATATATATATATATATATATATATATATATATATATATATATGATGATGATGATGGAAATGTTTTGCTTCCGGTCTGTAAGCCTTACATTTCTACAGACGCAAAACAACACATTTCTCTCATTATCTACTACAAAACAAAGAAAACAGCCCACCTTCTGCTTCGTAACTGACCCTCCGCGACCAAGACGCCCCTTCAGCGGGACCATGTCATTTACCAGCATAACTGTAACAGTGAGGAGTGTGAAGTCATACAGCGGAATGGCACAGATCGGACTATGAGGCACCTCACCTGTCACCAACAGAATGGCATCAAGAACCACCTCCCCACCCTATGCAACTCCCACCTAGCATGAAAAGACCTAGATGAGAACACGAAAATAATCGACAGAGAAGAAGACTTTTCCCGTCTCTTGTTTTTAGAGGCAATCTACTTTATCACAAAACAACTTGCAATAAACGCACAAATCGATGATTTCCAAATTGTACTGTCATCAAAACGCCATGTAGGATTAGCCAACGAAGCAGTCAGTTTGCGATCAGTTTAGCTGATCAGCTTCGCTCACCTCTTTCCAACTGATTCACCTAAATCATATATATGTACCCATGCATGACAGAACCGTCGCTTGCAGCCGCAGTAAGGATACAGCTCCAAGTTCTGATGGCCTTGTCTACTCGCTCCTGGCTCGCGCCTGCCAGGGCAGGAAGGCTCATATCCTTGACCTCTTGAATCATTCATGGCTTGAAGGGCGTCTCCCGGGATCGTGGAAGACGTCCATTATTTACGCCATCCCTAAACCACATGATCCAGCTACCAAGAGGCCGATTTTCCTCCTCAGCTGCATGGCTAAGACTGCTGAGGGGCTTGTTCTCTCTCGTCTCGCCTGGAGGTTGGGCCTGGTACATCCGCGGCTTTTTGCTTACCTTCCTGGCAGAAGCGCTCTGCAATGCCTGGCCTCCATTCTTGGTGAGCTGAGGAGTGGTCATGGCATGGCTGTCTTCCTCGATCTCAAGAAGGTGTTCGAGCTTTCCAAGTCTGTTGCAGTCCTTGTAACCCTTACAGCGATGGGTGTGGGTGGTAGACTCCTCTCGTGGGTGAGGGACTTTCTCCTTGACCATGTTGCTTGTGTCCATTACCAGGGTAGACTATCCCCCACTTACCCTCACATAAATGGTATCTGATAGGGAAGTGTGCTTAGTCCACTCCTATTTATTATGCTGGTCGAGGGTCTTCTTATAGTCAACTATGGCCATGGCATTACTTTGTTCTGTTGTGCTGAGGACTTGGCGCTGGTCTTCTCACGAAGGGACTTCTGCGCCTAGTCACCAACTACGTTCTCCCACTTTCAGCAAATGTTGTGAACTTGGCCTTAAAATCAGTTTTGACAAGACCAAATGTCTTCCTTTCGGTCTTTGTCACCCAGACTGTCCCTTCCTTGTGGATCATTGGCTTTGCCTCGTTTGCTGTCACCAATACCTGGGTGTATTGTTCGACAGCCATCTGACGTTTGCCAGCCATGTTCATTACTTATGGGAACGGGCTGTTACCCGCACCTGTCCTCTCAAAGCCCTGTCTAGCCGCAACCTGGGTGCCTCATACTGTGTCCTAAGGACCTTCTACATGCATGCTATTCACTCCGTAGTTGAGTAGGCACTATATGCCTTATTGGGGTCTTTGAGTCACTCTGTCATTCTTTGGAGGTCCTGCAGAATACTGCATTGTGTGTGATGCTGTCCTGCAGAATACTGCTTTGTGTGTGATGCTTGGTGTACCTTCTTGGACGCACGTAGTCAACCTCCGGGCTGGGAGTGGCTTTCCCTCCTTGGAGCACCGCATATGGGCACAGCCTCTTCCATGTCATGCAAAGGGTGACAAACACCATCCTACATCTTTCACGTGAGAAGCATGAGTTCTACGTGTGCGAGGGCTCCCGTTCTGCCACCTGTTATGCTGTTGAAACTCCCTATATGCCTATTTCCGTTCCATTGGGTACGCCTAACTACCATATCGTACGGATTCACAGCTTGCATCTGGTGTTTTCTTGCTGCAGCCAGGTGGCCAGCACAGACCCTGAGCCATGCTCGCACTGCCTTGACCACAGTGACTGGCCGTTGCTGCATTGTCCTTAATTGTCCTGCAACTGCCCATGTTCATTCCTGCCTGGGCAGACACCTACTCAGAAGGGTGGAGATTATGGAACTGCTGCAGCTATAGTTGCACATGCATCTGCCACTGTTCTATTGGATGTTGTCTCCTACCCGCCCCCTCGCGTGCTTTTAACCCATTTCCATTTTTACTTTTACCCTGACGGGCTTTGTCTGCCCTTGTCCTCCCTAATTGATGTCCGGGAGGACGGATCTAAACCAACCAACCGACAGAACTGTCAGATGCGGCCTGAAGATGAAAGAAGATAATTCCGAAACGTCCCTGCCCTTAGGGGAACTCCTAAAGAAACTCCAGGAAGACCACCGAAAAATGTATTGGAAATTGAAACCGTACATAAGAAAATCAGTAAAGGAAAATCTGCCATAGCTTTCAACCATGTATGCCTCCAAGAATCTATCTATCTCTATGTATATATATATATATATATATATATATATATATATATATATATATATGGGAAATTGAAACCGTACAAAAGAAAATCAGTAAAGGAAAATCTGCCATAGCTTTCAACCGCGTATGCCTCCAAGAATCTCTCTCTCTCTCTCTCTCTCTCTCTCTCTCTCTCTCTCTCTTTATATATATATATATATATATATATATATATATATATATATATATACTAAAATTCTCATCCTGTTCATCTGTTTGTCTGTTTGTAACCTTAAATTAGCCAAAATGGTGCATTACGGCATAATGATATTTGAATCAGTGTACCTAATATGCGCCAACTTAAAGAATATCTTAAAACCCCAGTGCAATCGACCCCATGTTACAAAAATGTTGTTAACATTCATCCATAACTCATATTACGTGGTAAATGCGACGTGGCATTTCCATAGAGTTTCATGTCTCTGGGGGGGGGGGAGAGAGAGAGAGAGAGAGAGAGAGACTTTGGATCCTGCCTGTCTGTCCTCTGTGGAGATCAAGAGGGATGCATATAGAACTCTCTTAACAGCTCTGACTGGTGTGGCTTCTTACAACGAATTGAAACGATTTAAACGTGTATATCACATAAGCTAAATTGGCTCCCCTGATTGCCAAGTTTATAAATTATTCGGAAATACTCAAGTAAACATGGTGAAAAAATGGTAGTCAATTACCGTTTAATTGTTTACCCTTATAAATATTTTTAGCTACAACGGATCAGATGGGTAGACGGATTGGTGGGATTGGCAGGCAGGGTTGCTGGGTGGGTGAGTGGTGGGAATGTAGGTCCATGTTAAAAATAGGTCCTTAGGGAATATAACCCTGGGGAAATGGGCCCAAGGAGAAAATGAGAACCCCAGGGTCTGCTCCCACAAAGAATGGCCATCCAGGGTCCCAGGTAATGCACGATCATAGGGTTTTACCCAGGCAACGCCGGGTTTCGCTTCTAATATATCTATCTGTCTATCAGTCAATCTATCTTTCTATCTGTCTATCTATCTATCTATCTATCTATCTATCTATATATATATATATATATATATATATATATATATATATATATGTATATACATCATATACTTTATATCTATATATATATATATATATATATATATATATATATATATATATATATATATATGTATATACATCATATACTATATATATATATATATATATATATATATATATATATATAAATATATAATATATTTACACACACACACACACACACACACACACACACACACACACACACCATATACCAGGTGCTAGCCAAGAGTTCCAGTAATCTGAACAAAGGGAGCCAACAGTTTTCAGTTTTGTCTTTTGGCTCTAGGAGTCAGCAGCACCCTTTGTGCTTCAGTGTGGCCCCGGCCGTGTCTGTGAGCAGATGTGTTGTTGAGCTTTGCTTATTATTGTAGTGTGTTGTGTAGGTGGTTTGACGGCTTTACAATGGCGGACCAATGGCGCAGCAATGTCAAATTGATGTTGATCATTTTCCTTGATATCCAAGCGATTGTTCACAAGGAATTCGTCCCACCTACTCAGTCTGTCAGCGGAAAGTTTTATTGAGAAGTTTTGCAATGTCTGAGGGAGAACATCCTGCAAACATCCAGAACAGTGGAAGAACAAGGACTGGGTCCTGCATCATGACAATGCCCCCGCCCACACATCAATTGTTATCTGGCAGTTCCTGGCTTCCACTGACACAGTAGTCATTCCTCACCCACCCTATTCGCCCGACTTTGCCCCCTGCGACTTTTTCCTGTTTCCCAAGCTGAAATTACCACTGAAAGGGAGTCGATTGGACTCGATTGAGGAGATCCAGACAGAATCACACGAGGTGCTCAAGACCATCAAGCCTGAAGCCTTCCAGGGATGCATGGACTCGTGGAAAAAACGCTTGGACCACTGTATACATGCCCAAGGGGACTACTTCGAAGGCGACAGTGAGAACTAGGAGGTAAGGTAACTTATTTTCCTACAATAATCAAATTACTGAAACTTTTGGGTAGCACCTCGTATATGTTATATCTCACTTTTCCCTGTCAGTTCAGTTGAACAGTTTATTGTGGGAAAGCTTCTTTACTCTCTCTGTTATTTTTTTTTTTTTTAATCTTCGGAGGTGTTATTGAGGAGCTGCCCAATATGGAACAATCAGTCGTTGCAGTTATCATCTTTTCTTATGACTCTTTGTTTTTTTTCTCTGCGTCAGTGATGGAAGTGACTGAGGTAAAGATGAGGACGAAGGTGGGGGTAACACAGTTCATCACGTGGACTTTTGCAACAATGCTGTTCAGCGGGTGGGCCTACCTGATAAGGGACTGGCGGTGGCTACAGACGGCCGTATCCATACCCGGCCTGCTCTTCATACCCCTTCTGTGGTTAGTTCCTTTCATCGCTTCCCTTCAGTAATAAACATAATGTCAATTTTTCAACACTTCACAGAATGCCTCAAGAACACCTATCCTCCTCCACCAGACATTAAGCTTCAAAAATATATACACAGACACAGCCAACACAGCCAACTAGAACATCGATCCAATCAGTGTCCTTCATTAGCCCTAGTCAGATATTCCTCACACAGAAACTCCCCTTCCTAAAGAGTCATAGGTACACGTATCACGACTCCTGTGTGGCCACCGCCGTTCCTTGCTTCATTACTGACGCTTACTGCAATTCACAAGCATTCCACTATGCCCTCATTGTAGCACAGCTGCAGAACCCACAACACACTAACCTCTTACATCTCACTTTCACATCACGGACGATCCTTCAACATAACCTCAACATAAGATCACTGAGAGTGCCCGGCCGAAGTGGCCAGTTTCTTTTTTTTTTTCTTCTTTTTTTATGTGTCCGACTCTCGGCATAGGCTTTCACAGCCTGCTCCCAAGGCCCAGTAGTCTCTTGCATACCATACACCTCTTCATGTCACCACTTCGGCGCTAACACCCACCGTCCATATTGAATACATGCTAGGGCTGTCTCATACAGGACTGCTGTATTGGTATTAGCAGGGGTATTTTTACATGTCGGCGGGTCTTCAGGTGGATCAGCAAAGTCTCATTTAATGAAATTCAAATCCTTAAACCTTTCCCTGCCTCAGCGGGGATTTGAACCTGGGTCCGGTAGGACTGCACGCCACCTCTCTACCTATTGAACCACCGCCTCCCCCTGGGTTCTGATTCACATAAGCATAAGCCAACATCAGCAACAACAACAACAGTAACAACAACAACAACTACAATAACTATTACTACTACTATTACCACTACTGACATCTCGTCTACCTCATAGGAAACATTGTTTTTACTGACAACAGCTGCTGTTCAGTGTTCACGTTAGTATTCTCAAGCACATAGCTTTGTGCTTTATAAAATTCCTTTATACAAATATTTACACTGACATAATTAAAGTTTACATGAAGATCTTCCAGTCCCTACTGTATGTGTCATTTATGTATGTGTGTGTGTGTGTGTGTGTGTGTGTGTGTGAGAGAGAGAGAGAGAGAGAAAGAGAAAATGTCTGTGTAGGTAGGTATAGTCTGCGTAAGTTTTCACGTTTTTACGAGCGAGGACGGAGCCCTCGCAAGTCTCTCGTCAATTAGTGGCTTTTTCTCACATAAGAGCTGCGCAACCAGGCCCGGCCCGACCCGACCGTAACACTAGCTTATATCTCAGCAACCACAGGGCCGATCATAGCGTGGTTTGCACCATATGATAGCGCCATTGTTTAAGATTTGTTTTTGACAGGTTTCCTCACACCCCGGCAGTGCACGTGGCACGTGACACTCGCCAAGTGCAGCATGTCGAAAATCTTCAAAAGAGGGCCACAGGCCAGACAATTTGTCATAAAGGCATGAAACTTGGTAGATAGATAGCCATCAGTATAGTCTAGGCATCCTCTGAAGGTAAGGCGACGTTTCATTGCTTTTGGATTTAAATGGCCTAGTTCGTACCTTGCCGACAAAGGCGTTTTATTGGTTGGATGAGTCCCCCAGGAGGCTGGCGGTTTGCGTGTTGTAGGACGTCTTTGTGTATGTACTCGTACGTGCCGAGGGGGCGGGGAGCTTGTTTATATAAATAAGGGAGACCGAGTCTAGTTTTTACATAGACAAGTTGTTACGCCCTCAATATTTCCATAATCACTCAATAGTTGAAGGACTGATCGTCGCCATGTTATGCAACTTTTAAGCTAAAGTTGGGCCTGAGGCAACAACTCGAAGGCATTGCTTGAATAAGAGCTAAAGTAAAAAAATGATTTTTCAACTCTCAAATATATATATATATATATATATATATATATATATATATATATATATATATATATATATATATATATATATATATATATATATATATATATATATATATATATATATATATATATATATATATATATATATATATATATATATATATATATATATACCAGAAGCAGGGACGATACAGCCAATGTATCTCTACCCAGTTGCTTAGGCTGTCTGGTAGAGACTGTATGTAGGGTGAGAAGTGCTTCTAAGTGTAACTGTAGTGGCTTTGGATGTGTGTGTAGTCTGTGAACCAAGTGTAATCGACCCGCCTTAAGCCGATTGGGTGCAAGCATACTAGTATGCGACACTGGTTCAACAACAGCACCCCTTATGTCCGCCAAAGTAGCAAGTGGCTCGGTGAACGATTCCCAAAATTTTTAAAATTTTGGCGGGAGGCGAACCCTCGTCCACTAGCGTGCGAAACGCACACTCTACCACAGATATATATATATATATATATATATATATATATATATATATATATATATATATATATATATATATATATATATATATATATATATATATATTCAATGGTCAAAGATGTTTTGATGTTTCTGTGCCACCTGTTGATGCAGTCAAATCACTTGGTGCATGGTTCCATATAAGTGAAAAGGCAATGAAATTATCAAAGGCTCATAGTGATGGCGTCATTTTTGTAGACCAGAAATGGCCAAGCGTAAAGAAGACCATTTTTTTAATGGTTTATTTGTTACAGAATCAATTACCCCCTACGAGGACAATTGTAGGAAAGTGTCCAAATATTTTCTTATATTATTTTACGCTATGCATTGCCAGGAATTACCAATGTAAAGAGGACTTATGTCATAGAGGCAGCAGTAAAAAGAGTTGTGGATAATAATTTTTAAAGGTATTGCAGATCAGCGCAGTGTAATATAAAAGGAACATATTGTTTAATGGACAGTGTTGGTAAAAATTAATATGGAGACATCTTTGTTCATCTATCTATCTGTCTATCTATCTATTTATCTATCTGTCTATCTATCTATTTATCTATCTCTATCTATCTATTTATCTATCTATCTGTCTATCTATCTATTTATCTATCTGTCTATCTATCTATCTATCGATCAATCTATATAAAACTATATATGTTTTATTCGCCCCTATTTAGAGTACAACTCTCATGTGTGGGGAGGCTCCCCAAATACAGTTCTTCTCAATAGGGTGGAGTCAAAAGATATTCTTCTTATCAACTGTCCTCCTCTTACTGGCTCCCTTCAACCTCTGTCTCTCTGCCGCACTGTTTCCTCTTTATCTCTTTTCAATTGCTACTTCAATGGTCACTGCTCCTCTGAACTGTCTGCTTGCATTCCTCCACCTCTACGACACGGGTGTATCACCTGTCTAGCAACAAACTCTCGTCCCTTTTCAGTCCAACTCTCTAATGCAAGAGTTAACCATTACTCCCAGTCCTTCATTAATGCAATAGGTCAACTCTGGAACTGTCTCCCTCTGTATTTCCTACTTCCTATGATATCCAGTCACTTTCAGCCGCAGTAAGGATACAGCTCCAGGTTCTGATGGCCTTGTCTACTCCCTCCTGGCTCGCGCCGGCCAGGGCAGGAAGGCTCATATCCTTGACCTCTTGAATCGTTCATGGCTTGTAGGGCGTCTCTCGGGATCATGGAAGTCATCCATTATTTATGCCATCCCTAAACCACATGATCCAGCTACCAAGAGGCCTATTTCCCTCCTCAGCTGCATGGCTAAGACTGCTGAGAGGCTTCTCCTCTCTTGTCTCGTCTGGAGGTTGGGCCTGCTCCATCCACAGCTTTTTGCTTACCTTCCTGGCAGAAGTGCTCAGCAACGCCTGGCCTCCTTTCTTGGTGAGCTGAGGAGTGGTCGTGGCATGGCTGTCTTCCTCGATCTCAAGAAGGTGTTCAAGCTTTCCAACTCTGTTGCAGTCCTTGTGACCCTTACAGCGATGGGTGTGGGTGGTAGACTCCTCTCGTGGGTGAGGGACTTTCTCCTTGACCATGCTGCTTGTGTCCATTACCAGGGTAGACTATCCCCCACTTACCCTCACATAAATGGTATCTGATAGGGAAGTGTGCTTAGTCCACTCCTATTTATTATGCTGGTCGAGGGTCTTCTTATAGTCAACTATGGCCATGGCATTACTTTGTTCTGTTGTGCTAAGGACTTGGCGCTGGTCTTCTCACGAAGGGACTGCTGCGCCTAGTCACCAACTACGCTCCCCCACTTTCAGCAAATGTTGTGAACTTGGCCTTAAAATCAGTTTTGACAAGACCAAATGTCTGTAATTCGGTTTTTTTTCACCCAGACCGTCCCCTCCTTGTGGATCATTGGCTTTGCCTCGTTTGCTGTCACCAATACCTGGGTGTATTGTTCGATAGCTACCTGACTTTGCCAGCCATGTCCATTACTTATGGGAACGGGCTGTTATCCGCACCTGTCCTCTCAAAGCCCTGTCTAGCCGCAACCTGGGTGCCTCATACTGTGTCCTAAGGACCTTCTACATGCATGCTATTCACTCCGTAGTTGAGTAGGCACTATATGCCTTATTGGGGTCTTTGAGTCACTCTGTCATTCTTTGGAGGTCCTGCAGAATACTGCATTGTGTGTGATGCTGTCCTGCAGAATACTGCTTTGTGTGTGATGCTTGGTGTACCTTCTTGGACGCACGTAGTCAACCTCCGGGCTGGGAGTGGCTTTCCCTCCCTGCAGCACCGCATATGGGCACAGCCTCTTCCATGTCATACAAAGGGTGACAAACACCATCCTACATCTTTCACGTGAGAAGCATGAGTTCTACGTGTGCGAGGGCTCCCGTTCTGCCACCTGTTATGCTGTTGAAACTCCCTATATGCCTATTTCCGTTCCATTGGGTACGCCTAATGTACGTACATATATATATATATATATATATATATATATATATATATATATATATATATATATATATATATATATATATATATATATATATATATATATATATATATATATATATATATATATATATATATATATATATATATATATATATATATATATATATACATATATAAAATATACATATATAAAATACATATATAAAGTACTAGAAATGAAACAAGTAAATGGTACTGAGAGTACTAGTCAGAGGGATAGAGTGACTGAATGATAGCACTGGTTGCACAAGTGAGTGATTCAGCTTTTGAAAGAGGTTATGATGGAGTGACTGAATGAATGATTAATTGTAACTTAATTTTTCTTATGACTACATCGAAAATGCCAATAGCTTGTAATCACATGCTGTCTATCTATAATATATCTATATACCTAGGCAGCTTCCCCCAGGGAAAGGGAGGTAGCCGAGACAGGACGACACACTCCCAATTTACTCATACACACATACACATTCATTCTCATCTTAGCCCCAAGGGGAGAAGGGACAGATCCTCACTGCACCACACTGCATGAGGGTCAACTGCCCAGTGCAGTCAGCGACATCCGCAGCAGAGCCCGACAGCAGAGCTGGTTTACCCCTGCCACAACATAAGGGACCCATCCCCTTACCCTCACCTGACCTGATCAGCTGATCAAACCAAATGCGGGAGAATATCCTCTCAGGGCTGTGTTCTCAATTATTCATTCACAATTTCTCTCCAATAATTTGTATTATGATCAGCCACTCTTCTTTGATCAACAGACATCTCTTTTGCATCCAGTGCTCTCTTCACACTGTCCATCCATCCTATTCGTGGTCTTCCTCTCAACCTTACACCTCTCACATCCGATCCAGTAATCTTTTTCACCAATAGCTCATCATCCATTCACTCAATATACCCAAACCATCACAACACTCTCTGCTCAACTCAGTGAACCATCTCCCGCACAACTCCTGTTCACCTTCGCTCTTCATCATATCTCACCCAATTCATACACGTGTGGCATATATTACACCACAAAGATATATTCATATTGTACCTCGCATTTCAGCTACACATTTGGTTTCCTTCCCACGTGGTCCCTCATGGTTTTTCCCACTTTGTTCTCTTGTTTAGCATGGTTACTCGTGCCGCTACCAATGGTATTCAATTTCCCATCGATCCTCACCGGTACTAGTACTGCTACCAATAATATTCGATCTCTCATTCCTGTTCGCCGGTAATGGTGCCTAAACCAATCAAATTCGCCTTTTCAGATGACCTAGGCGTACCTGTGCTCCGCCTACCTCATTAACGGGTTTAAAAACGAGAGGGCGACCTAGCCCGCACCCCTTTTTTCCCTCTCAACTTTACCTGGCTAACTACCTGCCCGCTCTCCATCTCTCCTGGTAAATCTGGCCACGCGGTACGACTTTACATATACAATACACGCAAACACATCAGCTCAGCACTCCTGCTCCTCACTAAATTCATTGCTCATATTTTAGTCTGTAACTGTCTATCTAAACAATTGATCTACACATGCTGTAAATGTAATTACCTTGTACTGCTTGAAGTCATGTAATAACTCTGTATTTTTCTAAGTCAGTTATCACTGCCCTGTCTATTTCTTTCCATCACATGTGTTTTTATCTGTCCTTACCATTTGCCTTGGTGTAGCCCTAGTACAATATATTAGTGATGTATCGGATATCCGCCTCCGCCTCCGCGGAGCCTCCGCGGTGAAAATAATGTCAGCATTACTATCTGGATCCGCGTCTTCAGACAACAAAAGCTCCGCATCATTATCCGCCACCGTGTTTTCAGATAATAAAAGCTCCGCATAATAATTCGCCTCTGTGTAAAAGAACCGCAGAGGTTGCTGATCTCCACCCATCCAATATTTCTTCTTTCTCTTTTCTCATATTTCTTTTTCTCCTTTTCATCTACAACTCTCCTGTCCATTCCTCTCACCTACCAGTCCCTCTTCTTCTTTCTGTTTTCTTCATTGTTAGCTCTCTTCCTCCCTCCGTCTCTCATTGTTCCTCCTCTCTCTCCCTCTCTCTATGCATATATACCTGTCGCAATAGTTACACGTGCTATGTTAATATATAGGCATATCTGGACTAAAGCTAATGCTATTTCATAGTATGACAAGAGTTTTGTTATTTCTTTAAAGTTACTAATTTATCAAAAGATATACATTCTTCTCTTCTTTTATTATATCTCTTTAATTTATTTTTTGCTTTTATCTTCTTTCTTTCTCTCCTTTCTCTCTTTGTTTGACTGGAATTTTGAGACGCAGCTACGACGCACACTGGTAAACACGCATGCCGTACACTTAAGTGTGGCTGAAACTCGTCACTTATACTGCATAAATGTACTGTAATATGTGTTTTTAAAAATCCGCTTCCGCGTCTGCAACTGCGGACATGGATGTAAAAATAATCCGCAGTTGTGTCCGCGTCCGCAAAAATTAATATCTTAACCTCCGCACTCTTATCCGGAACTGCATTTTATGAGAAATAGTTGCCCGGCTCCGCCTCCACCTCCGCGGAGCTCTAAAATTTGGTATCCGATACATCACTACAATATATCCATAACTAAAATGCTACACGCGTCACTCCACACATACTTCTCAGACACCTTATCTCCATTACATTCAAACTTTTCCTATCTACTACATCCATATTCCACGTTTCAGTCCCATATAATGCAGTCGGTACCACAACACCCTCATACAGCCTTCTCTTTACATCCATTCTAAGCAAACGACATCTAAACACTTTTTTCATTCCTCCCAGCACCTTTCCTATTTCATTCATTCTAAACTTCACTTCTGCATCTATTCTTCCATCCACAGTAACATGTGACCTTAAATATTTAAAACACTCTACCACCTCAAGCAACTCACCATTCAAAACTATATTCATCCTCCTACCATCTACCAAGCTCGTATACTTCATCACTTTACTCTTATCCCCTTTTATTCTCAATTATATCCTTTCACACACCCTTCCAAACTCATCTACCAACTGCCTAAATCTCTCCTCTGAATCAGTCACCAGTGCAGTATCATCCGCAAACACAGCTGCTTCAGACTCCAATCTCTACCATCAGAATTCACCAGACTCAGACCTCCACCTAACACTCTTGGATTCACCTCCCATACAACACCATCCATATAAATATTAAACAACCAAGGCGACATCACCCGTCCCTGTCGCAGCCCCACTCTCACGGGAAACCAATCACTCACAGTATTTCCCACTCTTACACACGCTCTACTATTTACACAAAAACTTTTCATTCCTTTTATCAACCTACTATCAAGTCCATACAATCTCATAACAGTCCACAAAGCCTCCCTATCAGTTCTATCATACGCTTTCTCTAAATCCATGAATACCCCAAATACATCCTTACCTTTCATTAAATACTTTTCACACACCTGTCTCAGAGCAAACATCTGATCCACGCATCCCCTCCCTCTCCTTAAGCCACACTGCTCATCACCAACCACACCCTATGTAGCCACTCTGACTCTCTTAAATAGCTCTCTACCATACACCTTACCTACAACACTCAACAGACTTATTCCCCTAAAGCTAGTACATTCATACTTATCACCCTTACCTTTATACAGTGGAACCACATAAGTACTTGCCCAGTCAACTGGGACCATACATGTCACAAAACACACATTCAATAATCTTACCATCCATTCAATAATAATCGCTCCACCACCTTTCAGGTATTCCACAGCACACCCATCCATACCTGCAGCTTTCCCTGCTTTCATATCCTACTGCCTCCTGTGCTGCCACAATCTCAGCCTCCCTTTCCCCATCTACATTTAACAGTCTTTCAGAATACTTCACCCATCTCTTCCTTACTGCATCCATCTCATCCTCTGCTTTTACTCGCTCTTCCTTCCAAGACTCTCGCTTTCGAACCCTTTTCACATACTAACAAAACATTTTCTTATTCTGTTGAAAATTCTCAGTCAACCGCCTACCCCACCTCTCATCTGCTGCCACTTTAGCATCACGCACAGCCCTTCTCGCCTTATTCCCCTTTTCCTTATACCTCTCATATGACACCTCATCCTTCCTCTGTAGCCACACTTCATATGCACGTCTCTTCTCAGCCACAGCTATATTTACTTCCTCACACCACCATTCACTTAACTTTCTTACACCACCATCCGCTCGTCTCACACCACACACCTTTTCCACATGCCCCACCACAACGCTCTTAAATAACTGCCATTCCTCCTCAACACTGCCATCCTCCTGAGCTTTCACTGCATTCCACTCATGTTTCAATTTCTCCTGATACCCTATCATTTTCTTTTATTGTGCCAACTCGCTTACTTTCAAAACCTCCCTGCCACACCTAACTCTCCTAGCTCTCACCCATCTCTTACCTACTCTCAACTTTCCCTCCACCAGGAAGTGGTCAAACATACCTCCACCCTCCCCTCTCAAATCTCTCACATCCCACAATCTTCCTCTTACATTCCTGGACACCACCAGATAGTCCATCAGTGATCTGTCAACAACCCTTCCACCCTCCTGTCTCACCCATGTATACTTATATCTTTCTTCTCAAACAAGGTATTTCCAATCACCATCTCTCGCTCAACACACATCCCTATCATTCGTTCCCCATTTTCATTTCTTCCAGGCACACAATGCATACCAACTGCACCTTCAACTGCTACATTTCTCACTCTAGCATTCAGATCTCCCATCATTACCACATTCACATTCGCTCCAAAACTTTGCAGACACTCATCAACATCATTCCAGAAAGACTTCCTCTCTTCTGCATCCCTTTCGCTACCAGGCCCATATGCACTCACAAATATCCAAAACTTGCGTTCAAATTTCTCTTTCACCCACATCAGTCTCGATGACACCTCCTTACATTCAGTCACACACTGCTGCACTTCCGGGCTCAGTAACAAGGCCAGACCTTCTTTCGCCCTTCCTCTATGAACACCTGACAATCTTCCATCCACACTTCCAAACTTATACTTACCTTTCCCGTTCATCTTTGTTTCACTCAAAGGTAACACATCCAACTTTCTTTTCACAAACATTCTCCCTATCTCCTCCCTTTTAGCCTCAATCGTACTACATCCACGCACATTCATAGACCCAATCATCAGGGTAGGGGGATTACTCAGTCCCCCATCCCCTTATATTCCCTGTCTCGTTGTAGGAACTAAAAAAACAGAGGAGGGGGTTAATAGTCCCCTCACTCCGCCCCTTTTAGTCGTCTTTTACGACACGCAGGGAATACGGTGGCAGAATTCTTCCTAACACAACCTGGCCGCAGAGTGGTAGTACCACCCCATAGTGCTGCCAGATTGTGTCCCCACCGACATCATAAAGAATATAAATATATATGCGTTTTGTAATATACGTGTATATGTCAATTTACCTCGGAGTGCGTAACAAGTTGCCCCATATCTGGGGTAAATTGTGACGGATGACTTGCCCTACAAGTCTTTAATTAACCCTGTGATCAAAATGTGTTTGTTTTTGTTTACAAAGAAAAAAATAAAAGGACTATTTTCTTCTTCATAAAAAAACCCTTTATATGCCCTTAACCTATGATGCAATGAAGAAAAATATAAAAATTTTCACAGCTAGCTCCGGTCTCCCCTGCACGTGTGTATGTGTATATGTGCCTGTGTTTGTGAAGGTATGCATATCAGAGAGCTTGTCCTTGCATATAAGCTCGTGTTTGTTTACGTGCAGCTCTGTTTACAGGCTGATGGGTGAGTCGCCTCGGTGGTTGGCGGTGGCGGGCCAACACGATCGGGCCTTAAAAGAACTCAAGAGGGCGGCCAAGTGGAACAAGGTCACCCTCCCTCCAGACCACGAGTTGCTGAGCATCATGCAGAGCGTCCACCAGCAGGTATATTACTTTGCTTTGATGTGCTTTACATCTTCATACGCCCCCCCCCTCCCTCACACCTGCAGTATTGATACAAACCTTTACCTATCGGTTGCATATTCATCATGAAAATCATCATTTTCATCACTACCATCTAGACATCCATTCCACCTATGAAACGGGGAGAAGTAGGGTTCAAAGAAGAAGGGAAAACACTGACAGGAGAACTAGCAGAAGTTTGACCAATTATTGGGCCACACTCTCATTCACTATCTGTTTAACCCCCAGATTTCTGACACTACCCTACAGACATAAATATCCACATTTACGGCCTTCATAATACATAAGAGCTAGAGTCAGTCAGACGACTATCACATCACCGAGAAAAAAGCAAGGATGTCAGACTCGTGTCACATACTCCGTATACTTTTGCTAAATTATCATGCCGCATCTACTATCAACTTTATCCCTCTCAGGCTTTCAGACAGGTTTTACTTGTATGAACTATTTCTCCTGTTGGGAGTTTTCATACGATTTAACCGTACATAATCTTGGATTTTGCACAAAAATATAGTCTTGTCATGCGTTTACTCTCACTATGCATTCTTCCACCTGGCAATACAGGACATTAACAATTTGTGTGGGGAAGGGTGGGTAGGACCATGGAGGTTGCCCATAAAGTGGCTAACTGGGACTTCATAGCACCTCTTCTCTAGCAAATTAGTCTGCATATTACACTTTAATAGATTCCTGTATGCTCTTTAAACCTTTCTAAAATCATCATAATTTAAGTCAGTAATCTACACGTGGATTCAATGTAGATTACTGATCAGTAAAATTCACTAAGGAATAGGGGTCACGAACTTTCAAGAACTATTTAGAATATCATGCCTTGAAAGGAGAAGAGGCAAAATCGTTACTCTTCTGAAAAAGTCGCCCAGTCCTCGAACCCATGAAAAGTTAATGTGAATAATACTGAATCCTTCTTCACATTAAGTCCACTACTTGTTTACTGTATTTCCTTCGTGAGCGAAAGTACTTATTCATGACTAGCATACACTAGCGTCATCCTTAAAAGATGGTGATTCACGAAGCGGACTCAGTAGACACAAAGAGAAAGATAGGTACTTAGCCATTCTCCATATCTTAATAAATAAAATTACATTATGACGGTGAATCTGTACCATACTGTTATGTCTTTTTTTTTTTTTTTTTTTTTACTACGTATATAGAATCCGTCATTAACTACCACTAGACATACATACCTCAGAAATTACCCTACCAGAAAGACACAAATACACCTACCCAGATGGGGATTCGGCAATAACCCTAGTCTGGTGCAATACCAACACGCTCAACTCATAAACAATCCGTGCCAACACTATAATGCAGACTCCACCCACAACGCACATACTCACCACATGCACTGCACTTGTCACAACATATACAATCCTCCAACATAACCTTAACTAAAGACCTGTTTGAGCAACCAAATGAAGTGGCTAGGTTTCTACAGTTCACTGGCTTCATATCCAGATGCAACTGGAGTTGTATCAGCAACATAAACAGTTTATATGAAGCTATCTGGTATCACTGATTAATATTGATTACTGTCCCTCTCTTCTTCAGGCTGTGTCGGCCAAGAAGACCGATAAGGAAGAGACCTCCATCATCTCACGACTCACTGGAGCCTACGATCAGTTCATGATTTTATTTCGGTGTGTCTTTACCACTTTGATCTAGTATATACTCTACGTGTGGATAGGGAATCACTGAATGGTGCTGAATTTTAACATATTCAAGCCACGAACGTCTTTAGGTTTCATTTGTACCATCTTCAGACGAGATACTGATCTCAGGACAGGCTTCAAACTGGAGGGTTTAGATATAGCGTTCAGTAACTCTCACTTCTACTGCGTTCATCTGAACTTGATTCATTCCATTCGCTAAAGTCAAATTACAGTACTATATTGAAAGAATAAACTTTACCATAGGCTTATTGTTTGGTGCTGGAGAGAGACACTTCTACGCGGTGGCACAGATATAAACAAGTGGTGCTGCTGCTGAGCTATATAAACGTCTCAAACCTCCTCTTTGTCCTCCGAAAGGCAGAAGATATACTATAGGAAAGTGCGTCCTCAGCAGTGCTATGGGTGTATGCTCAAACGAACCTGGATCCACATAAAAATTAACAACACTGTTTGCAAAATTGCACAGCCAAAGGTGGCCCAGTGCCTGAAACCCTTGGGAGTCAGCCCTCATGTTCATGTATGTATTAACTCTGGTGTTTTGATTAGTATTTCCCCAGTATTCTAAGTAATTTGTCAATAGTTTATTAATTCTCAGTGCTTTCTGCTGCATTCTGTTATCAGAGTTTCTGAACTTGATATTGTAGTGATTTTACAGTATATTTGACACGCAAGACCCGGATGCCCTGGATCATCCTGCTGACCACTTACAGAGACTGTTTCGTGGTGACAATTGTCCTTTTTTAGCACTCTTATATTGGGAGTGGACCTTTCTGTATACCTGGTCTTTTTCATGATATTCGAGCCCCGATCACAATGCTGCTCAAAAAATTTTATCTGTATTTTGGGGATATTATTTTTGTTTCAATATTTTAGTGATTCTCGCATATTTCTATTTCTGAAGCTTACTGTCCTTGATAATCCAGCAGATTTTAAAATATCTCCCAGGACATCCAATCAGCACTTCAACATATTGATCACCTGCAAAGATTATTTTCTGGTGCCAGTGCTGTTCTTCATGCCTATCAATACTAGTGTCCTAGCAAGTGAAACATTCTATTAGCTTATCTTTGGAGTTTTTTATGCCTGGTAACATTGTAGACCTACTATAGTCGCGTCGCAAGACTCTGAAGGTGTCATTATCAGGGACGTGCGCGGGGGGGGGGGGAGGGCTCGGGGTGCTTGAGCCTCTGCCTTTTCCTTCTTCATATCAAAAGGGCCCTTTTAGGCAAAATTAGGGGATAAAAGTGCCCTCTTTGTCTAAGTCAGGGATTTTATGCTCACCCTGTATTTTAAAATGTTCTTTCGCTAATTCGTGCTTTCTTGTCGCAAACTAATGTTTATTATGTATTTTTTTGTTTCAAGGAAACACACTGAGTGGTGAATTTTTAGCGTACAAATCAGTTTATGACGAATACCAGCCGTCTAGCTGAGTCTCCCCCAAATATGTATAAAAGAAAATTGGTCTGCTTCGTCAGCTGGCCTGGTCCAAGCCATGTGGATGTATTTTCCTAGTTGCATTTACCTAGTTGTGATATACAGTAAATGAGCTATGCTCATAGGGTCTAGTCTCCATGCCTCAACCAGTCAAAATACTTTAAACTCGACTTGATTTCTTCGTTCAGGCTATTCCACAGGTCAGTGGATCTGTATGGATATCTTGATATCCTTCAAGCAACTTGTCTTTTTAAATTTCTTTTTATGTCCTCATGTTGCTCCCCCATCCCATACAAACAGGTCTCTGTCAGTTTTGTCTACTTCCATCATGGCCCTGAACACTGCAATCATGTCACCCCTCTCTCTTCTTTCTTCTAAGGAAGGCAGACCCAGCTTTTCTGGTCTTTCCTTGTATGGTAGAACTGCCAGGCTGGGGACCATCCTGCTTGCTGCTCTTTGTATTCTCTCGTTCTTATATATTTCTTGTTATGTAGGGACCACACCACTGCTGCATATTCTAACCTGGCGTGGATCAGAGCTTCTTATAATTTTTTTCATTGTCTCTTTATCCATGTATTGAAATGCCGCTCTAATATTTGTCGAGAGTTTATATGTCTGTATGTCTGATAATCTTGTTAATGTGTTTTTCGGGTGACAAATTATCCTTCTTCTCTCGCTTTTGTGATTGATTCCTTTCCCATCAAGTGATTCAGTGATGGCCTCTTTGTACTTTCACCCATATCCAATATTTTGCATTTTTGGCATAGATTTTCATTTCCCATAGCCGTCTCCAATCGTCCAGATCTCCCTGTAACATTTTACAATTCTCTTCAACTTCTACTCTCCTCATGGTCTTTGCATCGTCTGCAAACAGACTTGCGTAACTGTTCATTCCATCCACCATATTATTTAGGTGACCAAAACGGGCGCCAGCTTCGAGCCCTGCGAGACTCTACTTGATACCTTCACCCTGATATCGTGTTGTTTATTATTATCCTTATCTGTTAGTCTCTCACGAAGCTTCTCATCCACTCCAAGAGGTCTCCTTTCAGCCCTCCTGTGAGCTCCAATTTCCACATTAGTCGCTTATGGGGTACCAAGTCAAAGGCTTTCTCCAGATCTAAGTACAAACAAGCCACCCAACTATCTTTTTCCTGTAGCATGTATATCGCCCTTGAGTAAAAGCACACCAAATTAGAGACATACGATCTTCCATTTCTGAATCCAAACTGACTTTCGCCAAAATGTCCATCTACTACAGTTATTTTATCCACGTGTCTTTCAAGATTCTCTTGCACAATTTTGCGACCATACTAGTCAGGGACAAAGATAGATAATTGGTATCGCCACGCTGCTTTAACGTTTCAGGCAAGAAAATAATGTTTTTATTTCTCCAGTACAGTTTTCGGGCCTACTTCTTTTGATCTTATATTTTCGTACTGGTATTCCTAGATCAGTCAAGCGAGGTAAGCCCAAGAAATTGCTATTTATTTGTGATGAAATATGTATAAAACAAACTGCTAAAAGGTAAATACCACTCCTCGACCACGGAATGACTATACCACAAGTGGATGTGAAGTGCATCTCTAAAAAATATGAGCAAAATAATGTCAAAACAGTATTTCGAAGGCTTGAATAATTCATGGTTAATTTTTCGAATGGTTCATTTAATTGGTGGATGTTGTTCTACATACGGCATATTGTTTGTCACAGACTTTCTCTTATAGGAGGGCATTAAAGCTGGCATGATGATGTTGATGGTAATGATGATGTATAAGGCAGTATGAAACTGGGATTTGAAAATATATTCATGTTTCCATGGGTCAGGCTCTAAACTCTAGGTTGTGCCTGCTGTCATGGCTTTCAAGTTAGGGCTCTCCTGTATTCTGTGACATCTGAGCTCTACCATTGGAGAATGTGAGCTCAGCTTATTTCCTGTGGGGTGTTTTCGAAGCAGTTGTCCCACTAATATTTGCTGACCAAGTTGCTATCGATGTATGCCCAGGCTCATACGAATGTGAACTAAGTAACTTCAGGCTGAAGTTTCTCTTGTCCTGCGTTTCATTATCCTTCTTCGGTGAACAGGGAGGGAGCTGATTGACGTTTGTATAAATTGCCAGTGGAACCAGCCAGATATATCGGTGCCACCAGGGGAAGGCAACCCTCTTCGCCAGTGTCATAACCATGAGGGGCTTCCCAGTCAGACCCTTGCTCCCAGCCTCGATTTGAAATTTCATATTATTTAACGTGTCCACCCTATAGAGCAGTAGGCCTCCTCAGAACAGAACTTGCCCCCTCCTTGTTCCCCGGCACCCCCTGTTTGCGGATTGGCTGCGCTACTGTCTTCAGCACTTGTTGGCCAAGTATCAACAGTATTCTTAAGGCGCGTCTGGGCACATTTCACAGTTCTTTTAGAGCAAGGTACCATACCATAACGTGTGTGTGTGTGTGTGTGTGTGTGTGTGTGTGTGTGTGTGTGTGTGTGTTCTTACCTAATTGTAAGAACAATTAGGTAAGAACACACACACACACACACACACACACACACACACACACACACTCACACTGGGTCGAGGAGTGGTGTTTAACACACACACACACACACACACACACACACACACACACACACACACACACACACTGTGTCTATTAGTGGTGTTTAACACACACACACACACACACACACACACACACACACACACACACACACACACACACACACTGGGTCGAGGAGTGGTGTTTAACACAGACACACACACACACACACACACACACACACACACAGACACTGGGTCGAGGAGTGGTGTTTAATACACACACACACACACACACACACACACACACACACACACACTGGGTCGAGGAGTGGTGTTTAACACACACACACACACACACACACACACACACACACACACACACACACACACACACACACACACTGGGTCAAGGAGTGGTGTTTAACACACACACACACACACACACACACACACACACACACACACACACACACACACACACTGGGTCGAGGAGTGGTGTTAACACACACACAAAAACACACACACACACACACACACACACACACACACACACTGGGTCGAGGAGTGGTGTTTAACACACACAAACACACACACACACACACACACACACACACACACACACTCACACACACACACATACACACACACACACTGGGTCAAGGAGTGGTGTTTAACACACACACACACACACACACACACACACACACACACACACACACACACACACACACACACACACACACACACACACACACACACACACACACACACACACACACACACACACTGGGTCAAGGAGTGGTGTTTAACACACACACACACACACACACACACACACACACTGGGTCAAGGAGTGGTGTTTAACACACACACACACACACACACACACACACACACACACACACACACACACACACACACACACACACACACTGGGTCAAGGAGTGGTGTTTAACACACACACACACACACACACACACACACACACACACACACACACACACACACACACACACACACACACACACACACACACACACACACACACACACACTGGGTCAAGGAGTGGTGTTTAACACACACACACACACACACACACACACACACACACACACACACACACTGGGTCAAGGAGTGGTGTTTAACACACACACACACACACACACACACACACACACACACACACACACACACACACACACACTGGGTCGAGGAGTGGTGTTTAACACACACACACACACACACACACACACACACACACACACACACACACACACACACACACACACACACACACTGGGTCAAGGAGTGGTGTTTAACACACACACACACACACACACACACACACACACACACACACACACACACACACACACACACACACACACACACACACACACACACACTGGGTCGAGGAGTGGTGTTTTAAACACACACACACACACACACACACACACACACACACACACATTTTATGTGTGTGTGTGTGTGTGTGTGTGTGTGTGTGTGTGTGTGTGTGTGTGTGTGTGTGTGTGTGTTCTTACCTAATTGTTCTTACGTATTCGTATTTTTACAAGACTGAGTCAAGCTCGTATTGTCCCGTTTTCCAAGTAATATTTATCGTATCATTAAGTCTGTGAATGGTGTTGACACACACAGTTTCATATGGGTTTGGCAGTGCATTGCACTGGAGATTTGCTCTATTAGGGAAAGTAAACTTTGCTACTAACATATTTTCGCCTCTCCATTTGTATATTTTTTGCTATGTCCTCTTTATGATGAGTCGCCATAATACTGTTATTTATATGACAGGCGAGATAAAAATCAGTATCAGTAAAACTGAGTATTTCAGTATCTTCATGTCTCTTGAAATTCTTTCAGTAAAAAAAAAAAAATACATTTCTTACAACAAATTTACATTTATTTCCCATAATCAGCTTTATATGTGATAATAATGCATTGAAATTAACAGAATTCAAGAATATTTATCACTTGCAATTTTAACATTTTTCTTTGTCTATACATATATATAACCTGTATACCATTTCGGATTTCATAAAAATGTTAGGGGAGTGTCCCCCCCCCTTTTTTTTTTTTTCCAACTGAGCCCCCTGTCCTTCTGAAAGTCTGTGCACATCACTGGTCATTATCGTACGTTGGCAACCTACCTGGATTCAGTGCATCCGATTTCGTATCAAATTATACACGACTCATATCATTATACATGAAAATTAGTATACACGAACATATTATACACGAATATTATTATACACGAACATATTATACACGAATCACATGGTATCAGATGCACTGTTGACAAGTAGGTTGTCAGGGCATGATAATAACACCTTCAGAGACTATAGCAGCTTCTGTTTTGGATACCTTTCCCAGGACTCCCAAGCTGCGCCTCATCACACTGGTCATGGGCATCGACTTGTTCGTGGTGGCCATGCTATTCTTCGGCCTGACTGCTGGTGCGTCGACCCTGGGAGTGGACCCTTTCATATATCTGGCCATCTCTGCAGCAGTTGAGCTTCCGAGCAGCACCATCCTCATCCCCTTCGTTGAATACTTTGGCCGCAAGAAAATGTTGGCCTTCAGCTTCCTCTTCTGTGCAGCTGCTCTCTTGGCCCAGCCCGCTGTTCCTGACGGTTTGTAATAGTGTCTTACATTTAGTGTTGCTCTGATGTTGCTGCTCTGCCGACCCATTTATTTATGAACAAGACCTGCGCTAAATTACTGCAGCAAATTTTACAGAGTTTCTCTCTCAGATACTCATAGAATAACTTAAATTGTTTTAACAAAATGCCTCCTAATGACCAAAACTATCTATCTATCTATTGCCAGACGCCTTAATCCCGTAAGGGCTGGCCACAAAACAAATTGCCTCCATGTCGCTCTGTCCCCGCCATTTCACTGCCCTCCTCCCAGCTTACACCCGCCTCTCTCATATACCTCTCCACTCCATCCCTTCATCCCATCCTCTGCCTCCCCCTCCCTCTACCTCCCTCTACCTCACTCACATACACTCTCCTCATCAGTCTCTCACTTTTCATCCTCTCCACATGACCAAACCACCTTAATGTGTTTCTCCTAACGCTTCCTATCACATCCACATCCACACCACACCGCTCCTTCACATCCTCATTTGTCAGCTTGTCTCTCCATGTGACTCCACATGCTCCTCTCAAATAACTCATTTCCACTGCTCTCTTGACTTCTGTCCCTCCAACAACGTCCAAGCTTCACATCCATACGTTAGAGTTGGTATAACAATACTGTCGTGTAGTAGCTTTTTCACTTCCATGCTCACTTCCCTGTTTCTTATCACTGCTTTCAAGGAGCCAGCAACCTTTCTTCCCTGCTGCACCCTTTCAAGCACTTCACCCTCTTAACTTCCATCCTTACTCATCACATTACCCAAGTACTTAAAAACACTCACATTCTCCATTTCCTCCCCATCCAATCTCACTGTACACACATTAAAAAAAGTATCGTTACGGGGGGGGGGGTCCGATGAGTTTCATACAGAACAATCCAGCTGTCTCTGTATGGTTGGGGGAAGGCTGTTATCAAACGTTTCATTCGTGGTGTCAGTTTGTATCGTGGACAGGGTGTAACGATACTTTTTTGGGTGTGTGCACATGCAGTAACTTCACCTCTCTCGAAGACCATAATTTTACACTTTCCTACATTCACCTTTAGATTCCGTTTCTTACACTTTCCCAAACTTCGTCTTCACTTAACAACATAGTATCATCTGCAAACAACAGTACAGGGAGTTTCCAAACACCGCCCTCTCTTACTAGGGTCACTCCAAAATCCACTACCCTACCTTGTACCTCTTTTATAACCCCATCCATATACAGATTAAACAACAATGGAGACATGACACATCCTTGTTTCAATCCAACCTTCAAACAGAAAAATTCACTCTGTTCACCATCCACACGCACTACAGCCTTGGCACCCTCATACATAGTTTTCATGGCATTCAACAACTTCCCATCTACTCCATATATTCTTAATAATTTCCAAAATCCTTGACTATCCACACTGTCATATGCTTTCTCCAAATCCATGAAGGCTGCATACAACTTCTTTCCCTTCTCTAGAAACTTTTCCACTAAGGGTCTAAGAATGAATATCTGATGTACACAACCTCTTACCTTCCTAAAACCTCCATGTTCTTCTCCAACTAATTCCTCTGTTATTTCCCTAACTCTGTCAGTCAGTATCCTACCATATAGTTTTCCTATTACACTAAGAAGGCATATGCCCCTATAGTTACCACACACTTCTTTTTCCCCTTTTCCTTTGTACAGGGGAACAATTATACCTGACTTCCAATCCTCCTGGGCTCTACCTACCACCCAGGCCAATCTGCACATCTTCCACATCCATTCTACTACTATATCTCCCCCATGCTTCAGCATTTCACCACACATTCCATCAATTCATGGGACTCTCCCCATTTTAACTTTCTTCATTGCTTCCACAACTTCCCTCCTACTGATTTCTTCCTCTATTCTCGCATCCCTCCTTCTCCTAACCATTCCCCAGCCACTAATACTTGCATTACTTTCATTCTCTATGTTCAACAGTTCATTGAAGTGTTTTCTCCATCTGCTCACTTTTTCTCCCATCTCCACTAGTAACCTACCATTTTTATCTTTCACTCCCCAACTAATTTCTTTGGTACCCTATCTAACTCTATTTCTTTCCAGATCATTTTCTTACATTCCCTCCACTTTACACTCAAATTCCTTCCAAATACCTCATCCACTCTCTTCTTACTCTCTCTCACTAATCTTTTCATCTCTCTCTTCCTCTCTACATAATTATAACTCTCTCTTCCGTCTCTTAATTTCTTCCACACCCCTGTTTCTCATCCACTCACAATATGCTTTCTTCTTTAGTGCCACAGCCTCTCTCACCTCTTCAGTTCACCATGCTGTTCCCTGCATGCCCTTTTGTCTTCTCTTCAACCCACACACCACCTCACATGCTGCACAGATTTCTTCTGTGAATATCATATACACACATTTCACGTCCCCCATCTGCTCCAATCTGTACTTACCCAGTCGCTCCTCCACTTCCCTCTTGTATTCTGCCTTTTTTCCATCCTCTTGTAACTTTTCTACCCTCCTTGTAAGAACTACTTCCTCCTATCCATCCCTTCTTCTATTTCCCCATTTTGTTTGGACACTGATTCTGACCACCACCTAGTGATGGTCTGAAAGTCCACTCCCCCAACCTCTTATGTACTCTTGCATCCATCACACACCTTTTCATCCTTTTATCCACACACACATAATCAATCATTGCCTTCTGTTCATTCAGTTCACCATCCACCCATCTCGCCACTCGCCATGTATATATGTTGATCATTTTGTGCCTGAAGAGGGTATTAGATATCAGCAACCCCCTACCGGCACAAATGTCCACTAAGGCACTGCCATTCTCATCCACCTCTGCAGGCACACCCCACTCACCAACCACTCCTTCCACCTTCACATTCCCTACTTTCCCATTCATATCTGCAATCAAAAACACTCTCTCATTCCTTTCAAACTTTTCCAAGCACGCTTCCATTAGTCCAGAACTCTTCTCTTACTCTGCTTACACGATCTTGCGTTGGCGCATACACACACATAATTACCCACATTTGTAGTCCAGCTTTCACTCTCACCCACACAATCCTTGAACCAACTGATCCATAATTTCTTATGCTTTTCTTCCATCTGTTACTCACAACAATACACACTCCTTCTTTTGCGCTCTCATTCGCACCTACTCCTGCACATATAGCCCATCCATACTCCCATTCTCTCACACTCTCACCTCGCCATTTAGTTTCATTTAATCCACATACATCCACTTTCGCTCCCTCATGCACCTGTACAATCTCTCTCTCTTTCACCTCATCATTCGCACCCCTTACCAAGCCCTTTGTTCGGTCCTTAGTCGTCATCTTTTGGTCAGTCCTGGTCCGAGGCTTCATGTTCGTATTTTTAGTTAGTTGTTTGCCGGGGAGGGGCACTAACCCTCCGCCAACCCACTTGCTTTCACGTAGGGAACACGTGTTGGTTGGTTATAAGTTACCACCCGGCGTTGTAAATGACTTCGTGGTTTACAGGAAATCAATTGGCTTGCCACGAAAACTAAAAACTGATAAATCAACAGCAGACACATCGTCTAATGGAACAGCTGATATGTCAAATCAACTTAAAAGTACAAGGTGAGCAAATCTGTATTTCATAAGAAAATCACTCAGAGCTCACCAAGAGCAGATATATATTCGAACTTTCCTTGAAGGAGAGAGAGAGAGAGAGAGAGAGAGAGAGAGAGAGATCCTCAGGTGTACCACTTTTTTTTATGCAAGGAAGAAGGAATCAAAGGCCAGAAGCCCGCAAAATACCGTTCCTTCCAAGAAAAATAAAACTATACATCAAACAGCCAAATTCAAGATCCACTCAGTTGGAGATGCCTGGACACACTGCTTTTGAAAGACTGCAGATCATAGGAAGAAGGAAAAAACAGACAGGGAGACAGTTCCAGAGTTGACTTGTTGCATAAATGAAGGACTGGGAGTAAAGGTTAATTCTTGCGTTAGAGAGTTGGACAGAAAAGGGATGAAAGTCTTGTTTGACGGGTGCTACACACACGTCAAAGGGGTGGAGGGATGCAAGCAGACAGTTCAGAGGAGCAGTGACCATTGAAGTAACGATAGAAAAGATATAAAGATGCATCAGTGCGCCGAAGAGACTGAGGTTGAAGGGAGCCAGTAAGAGGAAAAGAGTTAATGAGACGAAAAGCCTTTAACTCCACCTTGTTGAGATGAGCTGTATGAGGGGAGCCTCCTCACATATGAGAATTGTACTCCACACAGGGGCAAATAAACGCGTGTACAGAGTCAACAACTGTGAAGGGGTAAAGAAGGTACAGAGTCGGCTTAGCACACCTAATCTCGTGGAAGCAGATTTTACAAGAGATGTAATATGATCTTTCCAAGATAAATCCGGAGGGAATGAAACATCAAGTACATTTAAGGATGATGTAGGATTAAGCTGTATATTATTAATCATTAGCGGGTACTCCTGTGGAAAATTTTGTCGGGTTGATAGGAGTAAAAACTGTCTTTGATGCATTAAAAGCAGCAAGACTATTTTTACCCCAGTCAAAGATACTAGTAAGTCAGACATTAGCTGTGCCATAGCCTTACCCCTTGTTTGTTGAAGTAACTGCTGGGATGGACATTGCAGGAACAGGTAAAGGGTGGAATAATCAACGTATGAGTGGACATGGTTAGATGTACTGCTTCCATTTATTCATTAATGAATAAATGGAAGAGAGTTGGTGATAGGACAGAGCCTTGAGGAACGTCACTGTTGACAGATCTAGGAGAACAGCACCCGTCTGCAACAGCAGCTACAGAACGACCAGAAAGGAAGCTGTAGATGAAGGTACAGACAGAAGGATAGAAACTGTAGAAATTAAAGATGTATGCCAGATTCGATCGAAAGCAATTGAAATGTCAAGTGCAATGACAAAGCTATCGCCAAGTCCCGAAAGGAGGATGACCAGGAGTCTGATAGGTAGGTGAAAAGATCACAAGTGGAGCATCTCTGATGGAACCCATACTGATGATGAGAAAGAAGGTTGTGATAGGAAAGATGCTTTAAAATTTTCTGTTAAGAAGAGACTCGAAAACTTTTGAGACACAGGATATTAAAACAATTGGGCGATAGTTAGAGGGTTGGGAATGGTCACCATTCTCTGGGACAGGCTGAATGAGTGCAAACTTCCATCAAGAAGGAAAGGTACAAGGTGACAGAAAAGAGCGAAAGAGTTTAGCAAGGCAGCGTGCAAGCACAGAAGCACAGTTCTTAAGGACATAAGGAGGGTCTTTACCAGGCCCATATGCCATGTTAATACTGAGGCCAGTGGTAGCAGAAAATACATCAGTTGCTGAAATTTTAATGTCAGCCTTGGGGAAGTCAGAGAGGGGGAAGTGATGGAGGAACAGCACTGGAATCGTTGAAGGTGGAATTGGAGGAGAAAGTCTGAGCGAAGGGATCTGCTTTATCAGCAGATGAAAAAGCTACAGAGCCATCAGAGTAGAAAAGAGGAGGAAATGATGATGAGGTAAAGTCGTTAGAAAGGTTTTTGGCATGGTGCCAGAAGGAGCTGGAAGAATTCGAGTAGGAGAGTTGAGAGCATTTAGAACGGATGAAATTATTTTTAGCAGAACAAAGAACAGACTTAGCACGATTCCGGGCAGAAATATAAAAAGTTGTGATTCAGGGTTGGGTTGGCTCCGGTACATTTAAAGGCCCTCTCCATGTTGTGGACAATATTAGAACAAGCGTGATTAAACCAATTTATTTTTTTTTTTTTTTTTTTTTTTTTGCATTAGTCAAATGATATGAGAAAGGAATGTATGCTTCCATGCCCGAAAGAATAACCTCCATAATGCGCAAGGCACACTGAGATGGCTCCCGACCATGGAAGCAATAATCATTCCACGGAAAATCAAAGAAGTACTGCCTGATGGCCTCCAAATCAGTAGCTCCAAAGTGCCACAACAACATTTCTTTGGAGGGTCCACAGGCTGTACTGCAGCAAAAAGGACAGGTTAAGGCAATAAGGTTGTGATCGGAGGGGCCCAACAGAAAGGAAAGATTAACAGCGTAAGCAGAAAGATTTGCTGGAGGGAAAAAGTCAAGTATTTTACACCTGTACAAGCAGCACTATGTCATTAAGGACAGAAAAGATGTAGCCTTGTTCACAAGGGGGATCAGTGAAAGGAGAGACCCAAAGGTGGTGGTAAACACTGTAATCTCCCGGAATGGAGATTTAAGAGAAAGGAGAAACTGATAGGATGTGTTCCATCGTAGAAGTAAGATAGTCGAAGATTTTTTTCAGTCAGTAGAGTTATGGGCATAAGTAATATCTCTAACTCTTAACTCAGTACAGCCATCTCCATAAATCAAGACTTATCTAAGATCAGTGAATGGGGACAAAACAACCTTGTCTCATTTTATGCTAGTAAAACCAAATATATACAATTTACTAATAGACAGATATTGCCAGATTTGTATATTACCTTCAGTGCTACTAATATTCCCATCTCCAAAAGTATTGAAATTGTTGGTGTCTCACTTAACAATGCCGTCATCCGGACCTCTCATATCAGATCACTTGCTAAAACCGCCTCAAAGAAACTTGGATTATTGTACAGAGTCCGCAACTTCTTCACTGACGAGCAGTTAGCTATAATTTATAAGAGTTCTGTGCTCTCTCAGCTTGAATATTGCTCACCCTTGAGGAATAGATGTGAAGAGGTTGCACTAAAACAACTAGGCAATATTCTGAACAAAGCTGTTGGTATTATTAAGAACCCTGCTATTATAAATAAACTACCTCCCCTAAAAGCAAGAAAAAATATTGCCTCCCTTGCATTATTTTACAGGTATTTTTGTAGGAAATGCTCAGACGAAGTTGGGTCCATTGTGCCACTCTCCATGCCTTCCCTCGTGCTACACGGGCATCTGGTAGCACTCAGGACTGGAATGTCACACAGCCATGTAGCAGAACGTCAGCCTGTCAGAATTCTTTTATTCCCCGAACTGCATTTCTCTGGAACTCGCATCCCCCGGAGTTGTTTCTCCCCAAACTTCAACCTACAGCTCTTTAAGTCCAACAGTTACAGATATTTTATGAATGAAGGACGCCAGTCATCTGGTGTATGCATTATTATTTTTTTAAATCATTTGTTGTTCCTTCTTCTGTTCTGTTATTTAAGAAAAAAAAATATATTTAGTCAGAGAATGACAGGATAGTCGGAGCCAGAGAGTGGAGAGTTCAGAAGAGTGAAGTTCAGGAACACGAGAGCAGGATAAGTCGTTGCGTACATATACATAACAGCTACCCTTGGCTTTGAAATGAGTATAGAGAAAGTAGGAGGCTACAGAGAGAGGTTTGCTATCAGTTGCCTCAGACAGCTGAGTCTCAGCTAAGAAGAGAGGTGAGGTTTTGAGGAGGAGAGGTGGTGCTCAACAAAGAGAAAGTTAGAGGAAAGGCTGCAAATGTTACAGAATTGAAGAAGTGAGTTAGACAGTGGTTCCAGGCAACTTGTTGAATCTTCACCGGGAGAGGGGCGGATGGTGGGGGTATTTATGGTCCCCCTCCCCCTGGGGACTCGGAGGCTTGGTTATTAGATGCCATTTTGGTTGAAATTTTGAATAGGAGATGTAGTGAGTAATGTGCCTGTAGTTTCTTCTTGATAGAGAAACTTTTATTGGAAACATGCTGGCTTACTCTCTGAGTTACCGAATCACTGAACAAAGTACAGCAAAGGGGGTTGGTGAGGATCTAGTCCCGAGGGCTGATGAAACGGAATCTCCACCTTTCCCTGTCATCAGCTTTCCATGCACCTTGGGAGTACTACCCTGCTCGACTGGTGCTACAGTCTACTCCTTACAGCCAGGAGATGATAACTGTGAAGGTGAAGGTGATGATGATGATATTGACGATGCCAACTTACGGACCTGTCGACTTTGACGCAAATAAAATTAAAGTTGGGAGATAATAACTGTGAAGGTGATGATGATGGTGATGATCATCATCATAATGATAATGATGATGATGATGATGATGATGCCAACTTCCATTAATATTGGGAAATATAACTGGGACGATGACATTAATGGTGGTTATGATGATTGTGGTCATAATGATGATCATGGTTACACTGGTAGATATGATGATGACGGTAAGGGAAGAATACCCACGTGCTTATATTGTGTTCCTTGTGAGAATACAACTATTTCATTAAGTCCAAAACTGACGTAACTTCACAATATATGCTGTTTCATAATGAAGATAAAAAAATTTGCTGTTTCTACAATTCACGACACGATGGCATCACGAAAAAACAATACAGATAAAAGTGATTATGGTAATAATGATACTATTGTTAACTGGTGGTGATGATGGCGACAGTAATAATTATGGTAAAAATTATGAGGATAGAGTAAGAGTGCGATGATACTGATGATAGTTATAATGATACTGATGGTACCTCACTACTCTCAATAGTTGTTGTGTGGGGGATTTTTTCTGGAAGGGCACTTAGCACACCGCCCATAGTCGCGAAGCTCTTAGGTCCAAACCTTGGGGCTTCGCTCTTAATTAACTTACACAAGTGGGGAAATCTGCCTTTTTAAAAGAACCCTAGACTCAAATGGGTGACACTCTGGTAAAAGTGATGACAACAATAATAATTATGAGATTGGTGATGAGAGACTGAAGAAGATTTTGGTGATGATAAAGTCGGTCATAATAACAGTGATGATAGTTCCAGCGATGGCCAAACTTAACATGATCTCTCCCTCTCTGCAGACCTGAAGTGGCTATCGGTGACTCTGGTGATGCTGGGCAAGATGTTATGCACAGTGGCTTTCTCAGTGATAGGTCTCTACGTCCTTGAGCTGTTCCCCACAGAGATCAGGACTCAGGGCGTCGGTTCAGGCATGGTGTCCTCTCGCATTGGCGCCGTCATTGCCCCATTCATCATCAATGCTCTGGTCAGTGGATTAGAAAGAGAGAGAGAGAGAGAGAGAGAGAGAGAGAGAGAGAGAGAGAGAGAGAGAGAGAGAGAGAGAGAGAGAGAGAGAGATTTTCGAACGATATATTTTTGCGAAGTAGAATTTCAGGCTGATGTCTGTTATGCCGATGGTGTTCATACCATACACTCCCTTCCTGATGAAGGACTAAGGCATTACCCCAGTTGAGAGGACCATTGTTGAAGCTCACATCACATTGCTACCGGACGTCCTCCCTGATATCACCTATGGTCCTTGGGTGGGATTGAACCACCCAACTATGGTTAATTCATATTAACTTAGCGGGGACTTCTATTCTTTTGCTGCCCATTTCAGAATAAGACAATGCTACGGCCCTGCATCCTTTCCATAGTACTTGTTGATGGTTGGCACTATATTATAATATTAACCTCCTGTCATAGCTCAGCAAACAAGATGGGAAGGTGGAAATTTTATGCCCAATTAGTGTGAACAAAATATACATACCTGTAAATACACACACACACACACACACATATTATGTATATCTATATCTCTATCTATCTATCCATCTATATCTATCTACCTATCTATCTATCTATCTATCTATCTATAGTGTGTGTGTGTGTGTGTGTGTGTGTGTGTGTGTGTGTGTGTGTGTGTGTGTGTGTAATGTCTGCCTTCAAGCCAGGAATCTACTCCGAGACTCCTAGACAGAAGCCCGGCATTAATATTGTTTTGCCATGGTGTGATAAACGCTAAGCCACCCGATTTCAGTGAAGAACTGGGTAAATCCATTATGGGAGGACATGTCTCAGCATTTACCCATATGATGATATATCTCAGAGTCATCCGGGTTTTTGCTTAACCCCATGCAACTCACCAGGTGACACTAGTTTTGATCTAGCCCAGCCATTATATGCGCCTTCATATATGTTGAAGAAACACACAAAGAGTCCCGTGTTTGATTCTGACTAGACTGTAACACAAAATCCACTTATGTCCACACGTGTAAAATGTGTTTTTCCTAACACATAGGAAAGCGCCTGTGCTGGATGAGATACATTAAAACCGCTGTCATTTGCCAAAATGCATGGGGCTAAGCAAAAATCCACATGTGTGTCATCATATGTGTCATCGTATGGGCATTTGTTGAAACATATGTCCCCACAGTGGATTCACCTGGATTTACATACTGTAGAATTTGGGTGGGTTACCTTTTATTGCATTATGGCATAATGGCATCAGTGCCTGACTTCTTCCTAGGAGTCCCTGGTTCAATTCCCATCTGAAGCATTAGAAAAATAAATAAATCTTCATGTGTCCACACGTGTAATGAGTATTTCTGTTTAGTATATATATATATATATACATATATATATATATATATATATATATATATATATATATATATATATATATATATATATATACATATATACTGTTGGGAAACGGAATTTGCTAGATAGGAAGTACTGGAAGATTCTCAGTACTTCTCATATTTTTCAGTTACAAGTCAGAGACGCTAGTTAGCCTGCTTTTGGTGAACGGAAGTATTTTGTAGGTATGCGTTAACTATTATGCTCTTTATAATGTTTTATTTATGTGGTTGTTAAATTATGTAATTTGATTACAGTTTGCATACTAAATAATTTAAAGTGTTACATAGTGTAAGAAAACACTGGGGTATTTTGAATGTCTCCAGGTGGTAACTGTTGCTTCTTCAAGAATGCACTTTGGAGAAGTAGGAAAGACTTTTTAAGAGGTGGAAGAGCTTAGAGAGGGTAGTTTCATTTCAGTTTTAGCTTCAGTGCAATTCAGTGTCATTTCAGTGACAGTGCAGCCTAGTGAAGATTGTACAGCTCTGGTACTTGTGAAAGTAGTGAAGTGTGGTTGGCAAGCATTAAGTGTAATTATTTGGTGCATAAAGACCGCGATCTTGAGAAGCCAGTTTTTATTTACCTCGCCTAAGCGTATCCTTTTGTTGCACACCGAAAGTCAGACCATAGGAAGAACAACTCACTGGGCAACGTCCTTCCTATACTGAACCACTGGTGTTGGAGCGTGTGGCAGTGTGAGACGTGGATATAACAGTGGTGTCAGGAGTGAGGATCGAAAAGTATTAAAGTGAGTCAAACCTTCCGCATGGAGACAGAAGGTGTACAGACAAGAGGCCAAGCTATGCAGGAGGAGGTATCTATTGCTACAATTATAAAGTTCCTACAAGCACAAAGTGAACAACTACAAGCACAAAATGAAGAACAGAAGGTATGAACGGCTGAAAGAGGAGGTACAGGAACAACAGACGGAGTTACAACTGTGGATGTTGGGACAGCTACATGCTTTCATGGGGGAACTAAAGGAACAACAACAACAGTTGACGGAGGAAGTACATGCAGAGCTACAGCAGCAGAAATGAAAGGTAAGCAATAATGTGATGGAGTGTAGACACCATCTAAACGACCAGTTGAAGCATGTAGAAGACTAGTTAAGGTTATTTTGTGAAAGAATTGAGGCTGTAGAATAATCTTGTGCTGCTGTGCCTGAGAATAGTGTACAGGGAGCATATGGAAAAAATGGACAGTGTATGCTGCATGTTGATGAATCCCAAGCACCAAATGGTAGCATTACAGGGTTGAATAATCAGAACTTTAGGAGGTTTGAGTCCTTGACTTAAATATTATGTCCCAGTTTTTAGGTCTCCATCCATCCATCCATTGCCAGACGCCATGTATCCCAAACGGGGTGGTCAAGGGCTTAGAGTTAACTGTTTTACAGGGAGGGGCACTAATCCTCCACCAACCCCACTTGACTCGTAGGGATGCCAACAGCATCTGGTGTTCCCAGGCGGTCACCCATCCAAGTACTAACCAGACCCAACGTTGCTTAACTTCGCTGATCGGACGGGAAGCGGTGTACTCAACGTGGCAGTGAAATGCATGGCTACAATGGGTGTCCAACTTCTTTCTTTTTTTTTAATAATAACAGAATAGAGGAAGGAAAAGCAAATGAATGAAAAAAATAATCCATACACCAGATCACTGCCTTTCTCCATTCATAAACTATCTGCAACAGTTGGACTTGAACAGCTGTAGGTTGAAGTCTGGGGGGAAACAATCTGGGGAAGCGAGTTCTAGAGAGATGCAGTTCAGGGAATAAAAGAATTCTGATAGGCAGAAATTCTGCAATATGGATGAGTGACATTCCAGTCATGAGAGCTACCAGACGCCTGTTTAGCACGAGGGAAGGCATGGAGAGGTGGCACAATGGACACAATGCATTTGCCATAATAATATATGTAAATAATGAAAGGGAGGAAACATTCCTTCTTATTTGTAGGGGAGGTAGTTCATTTATAATAGCAGGGTTATTAATAATTCCAGCAGCTTTGTTCTGAATTTAGTCTAATTGTTTTAATGCAACCTCTCCACATCCAATCCACAAGGGTGAGCAATATTCAAGCTGAGAGCACACAAGACTCTTATAAATTATAGTTAACTGCTCGTCAGTGAAGAAGTTACGGACTCTGTACAACAATTCAAGTTTCTTTGAGGTGGTTTTAGCAATTGATCTGAAATGAGAGGTCCAGCTGAGGGCATTGTTAATTGAGACACCAAGAATTTCAATATTTTTGGAGATGGGAATATTAGTAGCATTAAAGGTAACATATGAAATTGGCAATATCTGTCTATTAGTAAATGGTATATATTTGGTTTTCTATCTATCTATCTATCTATTGCCAGACGCCTCAATCCCGCTTGGGATGGCCACAAACAAATCACCTCCAAGTCGCCCTGTCCCCCGCCATTTCACTCCCCTGCTCCCAGCTCACACCCCCCTCTCTCATATACCTCTCCACCCCATCCCTCCATCTCATCCTCGGCCTCCCCCTCCCTCTTTCCCCCTCCACCTCACTCACATACACTCTCTTCGTCAGTCTTTCACCCTCCATCCTCTCCACATGGCCAAACCACCTCAGTGTGTTCCTCATAACGCTTCCTATCACATCCACATCAACACCACAACGCTCCTTTATATCCTCATTCGTCAGCCTGTCTCTCCATGTGACTCCACAGGCTCCTCTTAAATAACTCATTTCCACTGCTCTCACTCTTGACTTTTGTCCTTCCAACAACGTCCAAGTTTCACTTCCGTACGTTATAATTGGTATCACAATACTGTCATGTAGTAACTTTTTCACTTCCATGCTCACTTCCCTGTTTCTTATCACTGCTTTCAAAGAACCAGCAACCTTTCTTCCCTGCTGTACCTTTTCAAGCACTTCACCCTCCAAACCTCCATCCTTACTCATCACACTACCCAAGTACTTAAACGTACTCACATTTTCCAATTCCTCACCATCCAACCTCGCTGTACATTCACTGACTTCACCTCTCTCAAAGACCATCACTTTACTCTTCCCTACATTCACCTTTAGATTACGTTTCTTACACACTCTCCCAAACTCATCCACCAAGCCTTGCAGCTCTCCTTCGTCTTCACTCAACAACACAGTATCATCTGCAAACAACAGTACAGGGAGTTTCCAAACACTATCCTCTCTCACCATGGCCACTCCAACATCCACTACCCTACCTTGTACCTCTTTTATTACCCCATCCATGTACAGATTGAACAACCATGGAGACATGACACATCCCTGTTTCAACCCAACCTTCAAAGAGAAAAATTCACTTAGTTCACCATCCACACGCACTGCAGCCTTCGCACCATCGTCCATACTCTTCACAGCATTCAACAACTTTCCATCTACTCCATATACTCTTAACACTTTCCACAATCCTTGTCTATCCACCCTGTCATATGCTTTCTCCAAATCCATGAATGCCGCATACAACTTCTTTCCCTTCTCTAGAAACTTTTCCACTAAAGATCTGAGAATGAATATCTGATCTACACAACCTCTTCCCTTCCTAAAGCCTCCCTGTTCTTCTCCAACTAATTTCTCTGTTCTTTCTCTAACTCTGTCAATAAGTATCCTACCATACACTTTTCCTATTATACTAAGAAGACAAATGCCCCGATGGTTACCACACACTTCTTTTTCCCCTTTTCCTTTGTACAAGGGAATAATTATACCTGACTTCCAATCCTCCGGGACTCTACCTTCCTCCCAGGCCAATCTGCACATCTTCCACATCAATTCTACTACTATCTCTCCCCCATGCTTCAGCATTTCACAACACACTCCATCAATTCCTGGGGCTTTCCCCGATTTAACTTTCTTCATTGCTTCCACAACTTCAATCCTACTGATTTCTTCCTGTCTTCTCACCTCCCTCCTTCTCCCAGCCATTCCCCAGCCACTTATACTCGCATTACTTCCATCCTTTACGTTCAACAATTCCTTAAAGTGTTCTCTCCATCTGCTCACTTTTTCTCCCTTCTCCACTAGTAATCTACTATTTTTATCTTTCACTCCCCTGCTAACTTCACTTCCACCCTGTCTTACTCTTTTCACCTCTCTCCAGAACATTTTCTTACAATCCCTCCACTTTACACTCAAATTTCTTCCAAATTCCTCATCCACTCTCTTCTTACTCTCTCTTACTAATCTTTTCACCTCTCTCTTCCTTTCTACATATAACTCTCTCTTCCGCCTCTCAACCTCTTCCACGCCCCTATTTCTCATCCACTCATTGTATGCTTTCTTCTTTTGTGCCACAGCCTGTTTCATCTCTTCAGTCCACCACGCTGTTCCTTGCACCCCCCTCCGTCTTCTCTTCCTTCCACACACCACATCACATGCTGTACATATTTCTTCTGTAAATATTCTACACACACCTTCCACGTCTCCCATCTGCTCCAATTCATATTTGCCCAATCGTTCCTCCACTTCTCTCTTATACTCTGCCTTTTTCTCATCCTCCTGTAACCTTTCCACTCTCCTTGCAACTACTCCTTCCTCTCTTCTTTCCCTTCTTCTATTCCTCCAACTTTCTTGTACTTTAATTCTGGCCATCACCAAGTAGTGGTCAGAAAGTCCACTCCCCCAACCTCTATACACTCTTGCATCCATTACACATCTTCGCATCCTTTCATCCACACACACATAATCAATCATTGCCTTCCTTTCATTCAGTTCACCACCCACCCTTCTCATCACTCGCCATGTATACCTGTGAATCATTTTATGCCTGAAGAGGGTATTGGCTATCACCAACCCCCTCCCAGCACAAATGTCCACTAACGCACTCCCATTCTCATCTATCTCAGCAGGCACACCCCACTCACCAACTATTCCATCCACCTTCACATTCCCAACTTTACCATTCATATCACCAATCAAAAACACTCTCTCATTCCTTCCAAACTTTTCCATGCACACTTCTACATTTGTCCAGAACTCTTCTCTCACTCTTCTAGCACGATCTTGCGTTGGCGCATACACACACACAATCGCCCACATTTGTATTCCAACTTTCAACTTTACCCACACAATCCTTGACCCAACTGATCCATACTGTCTTATGCTCCTCTTCCATCTTTTACTCACAACTATACATACTCCTTCCTTTGCCCTCTCATTCTCACCTACTCCTGCACATATACCCCATCCATACTCCCATTCTCTCACACATTCTCTTCTCCATTTTGTTTCAGTTATTCCACATACATCCACTTTCACATCCTCAAGCACCTGGACAATCTCTCTCTCTTTCACCTCATCATTCGCTCCCCTTACATTCCAGGTTCCAATTACAATGTCCTTTGTCCGGTCCTTGGTCGTCATCGTTTGGTGAGTCCTTGTCCGAGGCTTATTGTTTGTTTTTTTAGTTAGTTGTTTTCCGGGGAGGGGCACTAACCCTCCGCCAACCCTTTTAGTTGCCTTTTACGACAAGCAGGGATACTGGGGGAGTATTCTTGAAAAACCCCCCTACCCCCAGGGGGTAGCATTACTAGCATTAAATGAGACACGGCTGTTTGGTCTCCATTCACTGATCGTAGATAAGTCTTAATTTATGGAGATGGCTGTACTGAGTTGAGAGTTAGAGATATTAGACTTTGTAAATGGGTGGTTGAGTGTGAACGAACTGTGAAGTGTTGAGTCATCTGCATATAAATGGATGAGATTGTGGGTGACAGATAAGGGATCATTAGTATGAATCAGGAACAGGGTTGATGCCAGAACTGATCCCTGTGGCACGCCAGTGTAAACTGAGTTGAAATTGGAATATACATCATCTACTTTTACTCTTATTTTTCTGTTGCTGAGGGATGAGGAAAGCAGTGGAACAAAAGACGTTAGTCCATAGCATGGAAGTTTGGATAGCAGGGAACGGTGCCATACTGTTGAAAGCTTTAGAAATACCAAGGGCTCTTGCATGAGTTTCTCCTGTAGGTCGATTGATTGATGGATGGTATGAGTCAGGAGATTGAGTATGTCAATGGTGGATCTTCCATGGCGAAAAACCATATTGTCTATCACTAATTAAGTTGTTGGATTGAGGATGTTTAAGTATGTGCTTATTAATTAAAATTTCAAATACTTTACCTAGAGATGTAACAGCTATTGGTCTGTAATCTGAGGAGTCAGAGGAACTTCCTTTCTTTGGAATTGGGTGGATATTGGCTTTTTTCCATGAATTGGGGAATGAAGAAGTATGTATGCATAGTTTGAATAATTTAGCTAGAACAGAGGCAAGTTCTGGGGAACACTTTTTCAAAACAATTGGAGGAATTCCATCTGGGCCTGGAGGTTTATTGGTGGGTATATTGTCTAGGATGGATTTTATGTATCTTGTCTGTATTTTAAGTGGAATAATTTTGGAAGAGTCAGGTTCTAGTACCGGGACGTTCTGGCTGACTTCCTCTATGGTAGAATTTCTGGCAAATGTACTGGCAAAGATATTTGCTTTCCCACGCGGGTCATTTGTAATGTTGCCATCTGAAGACTCTAGTGGGGGAATGGATGATGACTTGTTAAATTATTTATTATTGAAAGAATTGAGTTGACCAGAATATTCTGTTGTCATTAGGGTTATTAAGTAGTTTTGATGCTTGATTTTGAAGAAAGTTTGATTTAGCAAGATTTATTACAGCTTTTGCATGGTTTCTGGCAATTTTAAATTGACAGAGTGATTCAAAAGTTTTTGATTTTAAGTAATAGTTATATGCTAATGACTTTTGGGCTGTTGTTTTGGCACAGTTGGAGAGTTTGATCTTTTGGTGAACTGATGGCTTGGCATGAATACTTCCATACCAGCTAGTATTAAGTCATTAATGTGGGACTGGGTAGAGCTGACATCACTAGAAAAGAAAGTCTGCCACGGAATGTCAGCAAGACAATTTCTAAATCCATCCCAATTTGCCCTATCAAAGTGCCATTGGGTCACCCTGACAGGTTCAGAATGGGGGGGATAACTAATGAGGCTTTGATGAGATTGTGGTCAGAGGATCCAAGTGGTGACAGTACTTCTATCCTGTATTGATCTGGATTATTTGTCAGGAATAGATTCAAGAGATGGGCATTATGGTCAGGATTATCTGGTATTCTGGTTGATTGCTTTACCAACTGCTTGAGATTAACTCACCATGTGCTACCAGACTTTGGACCCTCGTTGAGCCGTGGTGCCGACCAATTTTCAACCTTATTATTTTTTGCTAGATAGGCTAGAAATGATGAAAAAAAAACATAGAAAACATCCATAAAAGTACTCAAAGAAACCATTTAGGTCGATTTTGAGGTCGATTCTCCTTAAGCAGGTGGCTGAAATCTTTGGAGTAACGCCCATAGACTTCATCGGCCGCCACCGACACCCACTGAGTTGAGGTAGGAGATCTTCGTTTTCTTCTTTGGTAACTATGCTATTCGAGTCAAGGACACTCTTGTTGGGTATATAGGTGATATAGGAAGTGAGTACAGATGTGGGAAGGGTGTGTGTGTGTCCATGCCAGTCATCTCCCACCAAATTTGAAAATTTGTGTGTTGATACCGGATGCAATTACAGATTGTACAAGTACGGCTCCAGCACTGCCCACAGACGTAGGCACGGCCGTAACTATACGGTTCCGGCACTCGGCGGGTTAAACGACTCTGCAAACATCTTGCACTCCAGACCAGCATCGTCAATCCTGGCAGAATGCAACAACCATTCAACATTATGTATGTTAAAATTACCCAAAATGGTAATTTTGGTGCTAAGAGCAAGGTTAAGGTTACTCAACTGTGTGGATATGGAGTCAAATACACTGGGTTCTGAAGTAGCATTGGGGGAGCAATAAACTACACAGACTTATTTGGTAATGTTTAGATAATTGATTTTATACAGTGAGTAATCAAAATTAGTTGAAGTAAAGTTTAAAACAGTGTAACTGCATACTAAGATTGATATAAGAACAGGAGCAGGAGCCACCCTTGTCACGGAAGTTTGTGAGGAGGTGGTAAACAGGAAAACAAAATGGGGATATTTCGATAGAGGGAGAGATTTGTGGTTCTGTGAGGAATAAGGCCACAGGGGATGTGGACTGTAGGAAAAAATGAACTAAATTCAGATTGGTGCTGAGCCCTTGGATATTGGTGAATAAGGCTGCACCTGCACTTCCCCACTGATAAGCATGACTGGAATTTGCAACAGTCGCTGCCGGCATTGTTGCTTGATGGCGACTGGGAGGACCCTGTGCCGCCAGCCGTACCCTGCTGGTGGTGGCAAGCCAAGATATCACCTCATTTGCTCGTAATAATGCAGCGGCCATTGCTAAAGGGAGTGGGAATAGAAGGTGTAATATCTTACGAGCATGTAGTGTGGTGTAAACAGTTGAAGGTAGAGGTATTAAGAGAGTATGCTGGCCTACTCTCTGTGTAAATGAAAATACTGAAAATGTTCAGCAAAGGGAGATGGTCAGGATCAAGTCCTAAAGACTGGTGAAATGGGAGTTCCGGCTCTCCCTATCACCATCGTGCCATCCACTTCGGGAGTACTGCCCTGTTCGACTGGTGCTACAGTCTATTACTCTTAAAAAGAAACCTAAAGAATTTGATGGCAAAGTATCCTGGGAAGCTTATCATGTGCAATGTAGCTTCATATTAGTCTTAAGGGGGTGGCAATGGAGATTCTTGGGCAGATGTCAGTGGAGGAGAGGAACAGTTATCAGTTCCAAGCAGAAGCGCTACAGCACAGATATGGGAACATGTACCAGACTGAGGTTTACAGGGCAAGATTCCGGACCCATGTACTAGCTCGAGGCAAATCCTTCCAGCAGCTTTGTCATGAGCAGGAGAGTATGGCACACAAGGTGTACCCTGGAGCAGCACCTAACCTGTTGGCTTTGCTTCTGAGGGATCAGTCCATCAATGCTCTTTATAGTCCAGAGCTGAAAGTGCAAGTGAAGCAGGCACAACCAAGGAGCATGCAAGAAGCACTTGTCAGGGGTTTTGAATTTGAATCCTACATCAGGGTCAGCACTTCCACTTTTCAGGCAGGTTGTAGTGCATGATTCAGTGCAAGAAAGGGGCAGGTATATGAAATGGAAAAAACTGATGGAGGTTGCTGGTACTATAAAAAGCCAGGACATAGGAAAGAGGACTGCTACAAGTGGAAGAGGAAGGAGAAGACTGGAGGAAGTTGCTGGTTCTGCAAGAAGCTGGGACACAAGATAGAGGATTGTTACAAATGGAAGAAGGAGCAAGAACAGAGCAGTGCAAGGAAATCTAGTGGGGGGGGGGATACTTCAGTTCCGAGTGTCCAAAGGAGAAAAAGGATGCTAAGGAGAAGGCTACAGAAGACCAGAAAGGCACAGAAAACTAGTGGAACCTGATGATTAAGGGCAACCACCAACTGGCTTTTCCCAAGTAGCCCCACCACCGAGAAAATGCAAGAGACCTGCAGTTGAAAATGTGCAGAACAGACTGCAAGAAGTGTTCCCTGGTGATCGATTCGGTCTCAGAGCAGACATCTGTGAGGTCTGACGTGTTACATCATCGGTATCTGCCTGAGTCATCAGAACAACTGAGTGGCGTAACTGTGCACCACGCAAATCTGAGGGAACCCATCGATATCCAGATTGAAGTGGCACGGCAAGAGACCACACTTCCAGTCTTTGTAGCCATGATGGAGGATCCTTACATTCTTGGTCTGGACTATCAGATGTCCATGGGATGTGAACTTGACTTCTTCTCCATGAAGCTGTAGGTTCGAGGAAAGTTGGTTCCCATCACTGCAGTGAGACATACCTGTTCTGGTGGCAAGGTGAGTTCACTCCTCACTACACTGATACCCCCAAGAACAGAATTATTGCTCTAGTGCAAGGTGAGTGGCTCTTTTGACAGGTGTCTAAAGGTAGTGGAGCCTGAAGTACGGTGCAAGACAAAGGCCGGAGTGATGGTGGGGAGAACTTTGGTGAAAACAGGTGTAGGTGGAGTGCAGGTTGTGGCCAATTTCTCCTATGAGCCACAGAAGATCAACAAGGAAGAAATTATGGGATTGTGCCAGGCAATGGACCCTGAGTGGCATCAGTGGAAGCCCTGTAAAAGGAGTGTCATTAAAGAAGATGGGAATCTACCAGACCATTTACAAAACCTGTTTTCAAGGAGTTGCCAGTGTCTGGATGACTCACAAGCATGGCACTTAAGGCAACTGCTAGTGAAGGTTGCTGATGTTTTTTCCACCAGAGACCTAGACCTGGGATCCACAGATCTGGTAGAACATTGCATCGACACTGAGTATCACCACCCGATTAAACAGCCAGCTCAGATGAGGCACCAGCTCAATGGCGAGAAATGGAGAAGGTGATGGAGAATCTTCAGTCAGGGAGTGACAGAAAAGTCCAGCAGTTCTTGGGCATCAGCAGTTCTTGTGGTATGGAAGAAGGACAGCTCTGTAAGATGCTGTGTGGATTATCGAGCCCTGCATGACGTGACAATGAAGGATGCATACCCCTTGCCAAGAACTGATGACACTCTAGATGCTCCGTCAGTTGCCAAGTGGTTCTCCACCCTAGTCATGAAAGAAGGATGCCATCAGGTCAAGGTCACTGAAAAGGTAAAGAAGAAAACAGCATTTTCGTACATGCGAGGTGTGTGGCAGTTCAAAATTATGCCATTTAGCCTGTGCAATGCCCCTGCTACTTTTGAGCATCTCATGGATCGAGTACTGGAAGGCCTGCACTGGCAGACAGCTCTCATCTATCTTAATGATGTAATTGTGTCTGGATGGACTTTCAACCAGGAACTGGAGAGGCTGTCAGAGGTGTTCAACAGGATCCGAGCAGCACACTTCAAGCTGAACTCCAAGAAGTGGTACTTGTTCCAGAAGGAAATGAAGTACCGAGGACACATCGTAGGTGGCGTCTGTGTGGCGTCTGTACTAATCTGGAGAATTTGGCAGCTGCAAAAAACTGGCTGTTCCAACCTGTGTGAAGGAACTACAGAGTTTCCTGGGCTGCTGTACCAACTATTGGCATTTTGTCAAGGACTTTGCAACAATAACTGCACCTCTGCACAAGTTGTTGGGGAAGAGGCAGAAGTTTACATGGACTGAGGTAACTCAAAATGTCTTTGATGAACTCAAGCATGTGTTAGCAAGCTTCCCAGTTGCTGCCATACGCAGATCATAGTCAGCCATTCATCCTGGACTGTTACAATAGTGACCATGGTGCTGGTGGAGTCCTTTTGCAGAAGAAGGATGATAAGGAGTATCTGGTGGCATGTTACAGCAAGAAGCTTAGCCCACCAGAGCAACTACTATGTGACACGTAAGGAGCTCTGGGCAGTGATGATGAGCCTTGATTTCTTCCATCCCTACTTGTATGGGTTCTGCTTCATCATCAGGACAGACCGTGCAGCACTGAAGTGGCTGAAGACATTAACCCGCCATGTCCCGTTGGCGTATATATACGTCCACACGTTTTGTCACAGTCAGTCCCGTTGACGTATATAACCGCGCATCAATTGCAAGGTCCCTAATTTGCACAATTTTCATTTTTTGCGCATGATTTTTGGTATATATACACGGGACACCTTTCTCTACAAGATGCCAGGCAGGGAAAATGCCTTACCATGCATGACCTCCCCCCCCCCGCACGCCATTGTCTCGGCATTTCACTTTTTTTTTTTTTTATGTGACCGACTCTGGACATAGGCTTCACAGCTTGCTTTCAAGGCCCAGTAGTCCTCCTACATACTGTACCCCTCTACATGTCACCTCTTCAGCACTAACACCCACCGTCCATACTGAATACATGCTAAGGCTGTCTCATATAGGCCTGGTGTATTGGTATTAGCGGGGGTATTTTCACGACATGTCGGCTGTTCTGGTAGATCAGTGAAGTCTGATATTTATGAAATTCAAATCCTTAAACTGTTCCTTGCCCCAGCAGGATTTGAACCCAGGTCCGTTACGACTGCAGGCCAACTCTCTACCGATTGAGCCACCGCCTCCCCCAATTTTTGTTACCAGTGACCTGGCCAGTAAAGACATGTCATGCCATGGTAAGAAATTCAGGGCCAGAGTGATTCCCCAATCGATGACAATGTGGAGGACAAAGTTTACGTAGCATTAGAGGAAGAAACAGTCAGAAATGATGATCAGGTAATGTCGCCAAAAAAGGTCAAGTATGTTGATGTGTTTGGTGAGTGAAACAATGCTTATATTGCCTGTATTACTGTGTGAAAACCAATATACTCTAGTACTACATATAATTCGTACCAAATAAATAAATAAATACCGTTTATGAGTGGTGTGGAATAGTTACCCTCCCATAGAACTCGTTTTCTTTGGAGCCAGCCTGATAGAAAACCCACTAAGGTAAGGGGTACTGGTACCTGTATCGCGTATTTTAAACCTCAGGTGAGCGATTTCTCTATGAATTTTTGATGTTTCTCACTAAAAGCAGAGGTTTGAGCCAATTTTTTTTTTTTTCAAAATTGGTCTGGATTGGGGGAAGTCAGTGGTGGAAAATCAGTCAGGATGGGGCGGGTTAAAAAATCAGGAAAGACAACTAGCAAGCTGTCTTGGGAAGCTGGACCAGCACAACTATGAGGTTCAGCACCGTCCTGGGTGGGTACATGGCAATGCTGACAGCCTGAGTCGTCTGCCTTGTGACCCAGATTGCAAGCAGTGTAGTATGAAAGAAAATCGTAGCAAGAAATGCAGCTGTGCTGCAGTGACAGGGCCAGCATCAGATGAAGATGACCTGAAGTAGATGCAAGTGTAGGATGGAGATTTACAACCAGTGCTGGAGTGGCTGAAGCGGAGTACAGTGCAACCATCTTGGGAAGAGGTTTCCAGGTTCACCCTGCAACTAAGAGCTACTGGAGTCAATGGGACCTTCTTTGTTTGAACAGGGGACTATTGGAGCATCAATGGGAGGCTCCAGATGGCCTCAGCAAGTATTGGCAACTGGTGATTCTGAAGAAAATGCGGTTCAATAACGTGGATGAGTCCCATAACCAGATCCCAAGTGGGCACCTGGGAATGAAGAAAACTCTAGGTCGGCTGTGTCAGAGGTTCTACTGGACTAGCATGCAGCAGGATGATGAAGGGTGGTGTCGGGCCTGTGATGTATGCTGTGCCAAGATGGGACCTAAGAAACGTGGTTGCACCCCTCTTCAGCTGTATCAAGTGGATGCACCAATGGAAAGAATCACAGTGCTGGACCTCTGCCACTCACTGAAAGAGGAAACTAGTATTTATGTGTCGCCATGGACTACATTGTGGAGTGGCCAGAAGCCTATGCCATCATCGATCAAGAGGCTGTGACTGTTGCTCAGGTCTTGGTCAACCAATTTTTCTCTCGTTTTGGGATGCCACAAGAGCTACATTCAGACCAAGGTAGAAACTTCGAGTCTGCTGTGTTCTGTGAGTGCTGCAAATTACTGGGGATCAAGAAGATCAGGATGACCTTGTTAAGGCCACGGTCAGATGGGATGGTGGAAAAATTCAACTGGACCCTGGGACAAGAACTGGCTAAGTACTGTGTAGAGCAGGGGTTCCCAACCTTTATTTACCCATTACCCCATTTTCCACACCTCCCTTCACTCATTACCCCTCATTGCTTATGTTTCCACAATTGCATTTTAGCTGCTTAACATTTTGATGCCTAGATTTTAGTTTGAATGTAGGACTTAATTAAAGGTTAGGCTAAAACCAAGAGAGTTATTGCAAGAAGTAATTTATTTTTATTATTAACACTGATACCAAATAAACATGACTTTAAACATTCATCTCTGAATTTTAGTATAGGTCTGAAAGTCTATCATAACTGGTATGATTTTTAGATTTTTTTTTTTTTTTGTTACCTCCCCAATTACCCTTCACAAAAGATCAAATTACCCCACTACACGAACAGAGGAAATGGGACCAGAAATTACCTGTGTTGCTGATGACATATCGGTCTGCATCCTACGAGTTTACTGACTACACTTCTGCAAAACTGATGTTGGTCCACGAATTACATTGCCAGTTGATCTGTTAATGGGAGGACCACCTGGTAAAGAGCTGCTTACAGACACCTCCAGCTATGCACAGTATCTTCAGGAAGGACTGACTCAGGTACATCACCAAGTTCGAGGAGCCTTCAAGTGTTCAGAAGTGATGAAGCACAAGTATGATGCCAAGGCAAGTGTGGTGAGCTTCAAGGATGGTGACAGAGATTGGCCTTACAATCCTCAGTGGAAGGGACAGTAACCAAAGCCGCAGAGCCCATGGGATGGGCCCTACTCTGTGATGGATCACATGTCACACATAACATACCAGATTCAGGGAGGCAGGAAGTCTTACCCAAAGGTGATGCACTTAAATCGTCTGTGGCAGTACCATAGGCCAGGACAGTACAGCTAGGATGTCTCCGAGGATTTGTGCTCACCTCCAGCTGAGGATGTTGAGGAGGACCAAAGAGCTGAAGTGGAAGAAGATGGTTACAACTTTCTGAGGGAAGAAGTGAATCAGGAAGAGGACCAAGACCATCCATAAAGAGTGGACTGTGTGGAGGAGCAGGGACGTTATCGGAAGTGGCACAGGAGAAAACCTGATATTTTTATGGATGGTGTTGTAAGGGAGGTGAATGCGAGAGTGTTAGGTGGAAGTTTGACTCTGGTGAATTCTGAAGGCAAAGAGTGGAATCTGAATCAGCTGCTGTTTGTGGATGATACTGCACTGGTGGCTGATTCAGAGGAGAGGTTTAGACAATTGGTAGAGAAGTTTGGAAGGGTGTGCGAATGGAGGAAATTGAGAGTAAATGAGAATAAGAGTAAAGTGATGAAGTGTTCGAGGTTGCTAGATGGTAGGAGGATAAATATAGTTTTGAATAATAAGTTGCTTGAGGAAGTAGAGTGTTTTAAGTATTTAGGGTCACATGTTGTGTTGGATGGAAGAATAGATGCAGAAGTGAAGTTTAGAATGAATGAAGTAGGATAAGTGCTGGGTAGACTGAAAAAAGTGTTTAGATGTTTGTTTAGAATGGATGTAAAGAGAAGGCTGTATGAGGGTGCTGTGGTACCGACTGTGTTATATGAGGCTGAAATGTGGAACATGGGTGTAGCAGAGAGGAAAAGTTTAAATGTAATGGAGATGAGGTGTCTGAGGAGCATGTGTGGAGTGACGCATATGGAATAAGTGAGAAATGATGAAGTGCAAAGGAGAACTGGAGCTGTGCGGGAGATGGCTGATCGAGTTGAGCAGTGGGTGTTGCGATGATTTGGGTATATGGAGAGAATGGATGATGTGCGATTGGTGAAAAAGATAACTGGATCTGATGTGAGAGGTGTAAGGCTGAGAGGAAGACCACGAATAGGATGGATGGACAGTGTGAAGAGAGCATTGGATGTGAGAGGGATGTCTGTTGATCAAGGAAGAGTGGATGCACATGATAGGAATGAGTACAGAAAAATTGTGAATGAATAAATGATGATGCAGCCCTGAGGGGATATTCTCCCACATTTGATCTGATCAGCTGATCAGGTCAAGTGCGGGTAAAGGGATGGGTCCATTATGATGTGGCAGAGGAAAACCAGCTCTGCTGTTGGGCCCTGCTGCGGATTTCGCTGATTGCACAACACAGCTGACCCTCGTGCAGTGTGCTGCAGTGAGGATTTGTCCCTTCATCGCTTAGAGCTAAGATGGGAATGAATATATGTGTGTGGTTGAATAAATTGGGAGTGCGTCATCCTGTCTCGGCTACCTCCTTTTCTTTGGGGTATACAGATCGAGAACTAGATGTTTCATTAGGATTAATGATTATGTTTGTAAGTACTGCTTAGTTTTCTCGGAATGACAAAAGGACTAGGGAGGGAGTAGTGGTGAGTAGTGGGATTTGATAGATGCGATGTAATGGAAAGTTCTCAGTTTTCAGTTATGAGTCAGAGATGCCATTTAGCATGCTCTTTGTGAGTGGAGGTATTTTGTAGTTATGCATTAAATTTTATGCTCTTTTTTTACTATAATGTTTTAATTATGTGATTTTCAAAATATGTAATTTTATTTCAGTTTGTCTATCTATCTATCTATTGCCAGACGCCCCAATCCCGTACAGGGTGGCTACAAGCAAATCGCCTCCACGTCGCCCTGTCCCCCGCTATTTCACTACACTGCTTCCAACTCACACCCCTCTTTCTCATATACCTCTGTATCCCATCCCTCCATCTCATCCTCGGCCTCCCCCTCCCTCTCCCCACCTCCACCTCACTCAAATACACTCTCCTCGTCAGTCTCTCACCCTCCATCCTCTCCACATGGCCAAACCACGTCAATGTGACTCCACAGGCTTCTCTCAAATAACTCATTTCCACTGCTCTCACTCTTGACTTATGTCCTTCCAACAAGGTCCAAGCTTCACTTCCATACATCAGAGTTTGTATCACAATACTGTCATGTAGTAACTTTTTCACTTCCATACTGACTTCCCTGTTTCTTATCACTGCTTTCAAGGAACCAGCAACCTTTCTTCCGTGTTGTATCCTATCAAGCACTTCACCATCCAAACTTCCATCCTTACTCATCACACTACCCAAGTACTTAAACGTACTGACATTTTCCATTTCCTCACCATCCAACCTCACCGTACATTCACTGACTTCACCTCTCTCAAAGACCATCACTTTACTCTTCCCTACATTCACCTTTAGCTTCCGTTTGTTACACACTCCCAAACTCATCCACCAAGCCTTGCAGCTCCCCTTCGTCTTCATTCAACAACACAGTATCATCTGCAAACAACAGTACAGGGAGTTTCAAAACACTACCCTCTCTCACCAGGGCCACTTCAACATCCACTGCCCTACCTTGTACCTCTTTTATTACCCTATCCATATACAGATTGAACAGCCATGGAGACATGACACATCCCTGTTTCAACCCAACCTTCAAAGAGGAAAATTCACTCAGTTCACCATCCACACGCACTGCAGCCTTGGCACCATCTTACATACTCTTCACAGCATTCAACAACTTCCCATCTACTCCATATATTCTTAATACTTTCCACAATCCTTGTCTATCCACCTTGTCATATGGTTTCTCCAAATCCATGAAAGCTGCATACAACTTCTTTCCCTTCTCTAGAGACTTTTCCACTAACAATCTAAGAATGAATATCTGATCTACATAACTCCTTCCCTTCCTAAAGCCTCCTTGCTCTTCTCCAACTAATTCCCCTGTTCTTTCCCTAATTCTGTCAATCAGTCTCCTACCATATACTTTTCCTATTACACTTAGAAGACAAATGTCCCTATGATTACCACACACTTCTTCTTCCCCTTTTCCTTTGTACAAGGGAATAAATACACATGACTTCCAATCCTTCGGGACTCTACCTTCCTCCCAGGCCAATCTGCACATCTTCCACATCCATTCTACTACTATCTCTCCCCCATACTTCATCATTTCACCACAAACTCCATCAATTCCTTTGGCTTTCCCCAATTTGACTTTCTTCATTGCTTCCACAACTTCTGTCCTACTGATTTCTTCCTGTCTTCTCACCTCCCTCTTTCTCCCAGCCATTCCCCAGCCACTTATACTCGCATTACTTCCATCTTCTATGTTCAACAATTCCTTGAAATGTTCTCTCCATCTGCTCACCTTTTCTCCCTTCCCCACTAGTAATCTATCATTTTTATCTTTCACTCCCCTGCTAACTTCACTGCCACCCTGTCTTACTCTCTTCACCTCTTTCCAAAAGATTTTCTTACGATCCCTCCACTTTACACTCAAATTCCTTCCAAATTCCTTATACACTTTCTGCTTACTCTCTCTTACTAGTCTTTTCATCTCTTTCTTCCTTTCTACATATAACTCTCTCTTCTGCCTCTCAACTTCTTCCATGCCTCTCTTTCTCATCCATTCATTGTACGCTTTCTTCTTTTGTGTGGCAGCCTGCCTCACCTCTTCATTCCACCACGCTGTTCCTTGCACCCCCCTCCGTCTTCCCTTCACCCCACACATCACATCACATGCTGCACATATTTCTTCTGTGAATATCCTGCACACACCTTCCACGTCCCCCATCTGCTCCAATTCATATTTACCCAATCGTTCCTCCACTTCTCTCTTATATTCTGCCTTTTTCTCATCCTCTTGTAACCTTTCCACTCTCCTTGCAACTACTCCTTCTTCCCATCCTTCCCTACTTCTATTTCTCCATGTTGCTTGGATCTTGATTCTGGCCACCACCAAGTAGTGGTCAGAAAGTCCACTCCCCCAATCTCTATAAACTCTTGCATCCATTACACATCTTTGCATCCTTTCATCCACACAAACATAATCAATCATTGCCTTCCTTTCATTCAGTTCACTACCCACCCTTCTCATCACTTGCCATGTATGCCTGTGGATCATTTTGTGCCTGAAGATGGTATTGGCTATCACCAACCCCCTCCCAGCACAAATGTCCACTAACGCACTGCCATTCTCGTTTATCTCAGCAGGTACACCCCACTCACCAACTATTCCATCCACCTTCACATTCTCTACTTTACCATTCATATCACCTTTCAAAAACACACTCTCATTCCTTCCAAACTTTTCCATGCACACTTCCACATTTGTCCAGAACTCTTCTCTCACTCTGCTTGCACGATCTTGCGTTGGCACATACACGTACACAATCACCCACATTTGTATTCCAACTTTCAGTTTTACCCACACAATCCTTGACCCAACTGATCCATACTCTCTTATGTTCTTCTTCCATCTTTTAATCACAAGAATACACACTCCTTCTTTTTCCCTCTCATTCTCACCTACTCCTGCACATATACCCCATCCATACTCCCATTCTTTCACACTCTCTCCTCCCCATTTAGTTTCAGTTACTCCACATACATCCACTTTCGCACCCTCAAGCACCTGGACAATCTCTCTCTCTTTCACCTCATCATTCGCATCCCTTACATTTCATGTTGCAATCCGTACCATGTCCATTGTCCGGTCCTTGGTTGTCATCTTTTGGTCAGTCCTTGTACGAGGCTTCTTGTTTGTCATTTTAGTTAGCCGTTTTCCGGGGAGGGGCACTAACCCTCCACCAACCCTTTTAGTCACCTCGTACGACAAGCAGGGATACTGGGGGAGTATTCTTGAATACCCCCCTACCCCCAGTTTGTATGCTAAATAATTTAGATTGTTACATAGTGCAAGAAAATTCTGAGGTATTTTGAATGTCTCTGAGTGGTACCTGTTGCTCCTTCAAGAATGCACTAGAACTTTTTAGATGTAGGAAAGGCTATTTAACTCATTGCTCCCAGTATATATTCCCACCAACCTTTCTCCCAGCTGGCCATTCCTGAGAAAATTGTCTATTTATAAACCTTCATATCTCAGCTGATACTTAACTAAAGAAAAAAAAAACTAAGTGTCATAGTATTCACCAATCCTTCGACTTCAAGCTGATGGCCCCAAATTGTCCGTGAAGGCATGTAGACAGAGAGAGAGTGAGTGGGGAAAGGGGACAGTTTTTGTTGGCCTTTTTTTGCCCATTTCTGTATGCATGGCAGATGTGCGGTGAAACAACGAAGGCTTATATTAGCCCTCCACAATAACAACACTTCCAGAAGACTGCAATCCACCAGAAACACCATTTCCATGTAAGTTTTTCAAAACTGTGGCGGAAGTGCTGCTGTGAGTCCGGTAACCATAGCAACGACCTTGAGGCAGGCTGCCTCAGGTACAGGCCGGTGTGCTTGCTTGTCTCACCACCGCTTCACTACCACCCCTTTACACACACACACACACACACACACACACACACACACACACACACACACACACACACACACACACAGATGTATGTTTGGCTTGCTTTCTCGCTTGATTCTGGCACCGCTGTGCCACTAGAATTCTGGATATTACAACAACTACTACAAATACTACTACTATTATTACTACTACAACTACCACTACTACAACAACTACCACTACTACAACAACTACTACTACTACAACTACCACTACTACAACTACTACTACTATTACAACTACCACTACTACAATTACTATTACTACTACCACTACTACAACAACAGCAACTACTACTATTACATAAACCTAAAAAAAAAAAATGTGAAAAAAATAATTATTCAGGAACTGTTGATAATCGAAAATATTTTTCACTATAACAGAATTCTTTTTCCTGTGATGTGTGCTTTTTCATCATAATACATATACACACACGTAAACCTTCAATAAAAAATAAAGCACTGATTTCACCATGAAACAAATTTCTGCTTCCATTATTCACATAGATATACACAGCAGTGGGGCGAGGCTTGCTGCACCGTATTTTCTCCTCTGTCCCTCCTCCCTTTCTCCATTCCATTATATTTTCCACTGTAACAGATTTTTTTTCCTGTGATTTGTACTTTTTCATCATAACAAACATACACACAAAAAAACTTTAAATAAAAAATAAGGCACTGGTTTCATCATGAAACAAACTTTCTGCTTCCATCAGTCTCGTAAACAGACACAGTGGTGGTGCGAGGCTTGCTGCACCAGCGTTTCCTTCTCCCTCCCTCCTCTCTTTCTCCACTCCCTACCTCCTCTTCCGTTTCCTCATCCATGCAAATATCCCCCTCTCCAGGATTGTCAATACCCTCTGAACCATTTCCATCATCAGAAATTGCAGATGAACATTCAGGGGGAAACAATGGGCGCACAGTGGAGGACTCACATGATCCACCATCCTCATGTGATGCATAAATATCGACACTCATTATGGCAGTCACTTTCCTCAGAGGAAGATTCACTTTCTCCACACACAACTGGCGATAATGTCACCTCAAGTTCTCTCCCTATCGCATTATCACTAAGGGCTTTCCTTTCTGGCCTTTGGGCTTCATAGGTGTTGAAGTCGGCGGCTACAGGTGCTCAGCCAAGGAGCAGGACACAGAGAAAACTTTTTGTGTAGGCTTATCCATTATGGAGGTATGTAGGTAACTGGAGCATGACTCAGATGCATGCAGGAGGGTTGAGAGTGGCTGCATGTGGTGAAAATAACCTGCAGAATATTCAAACAATGCCGCAGAACACTAGATCACATATACCTGCCACCCAGACGTCCCCTGGTCATCACATATACATGTCACCTGGACATGATGGGTTAAGGAAATGGAAGAGTGTACAAGAGGTAGTTTCGTTTCAGTTATAGTTTCAGTGCAGTTCAGTGTCAGTGCAGCCTAGTGAAGATTGTTTAGCTCCGGTACTTGCAAGTACAGTGAAGTGTAGTTGGCATGTATTAAGTTTAATCATTTGGTGAATAAAGACCACGAATATGAGAAGCCAGTGTTTATTTACCACACCTGGCTTGATCTTGTTGTTGCACACCGAATGGCTGACCATAGGAAGAACAACTCACTGTCCAATGTCCTTCCTTTACTGAACTACTGTTACTGGAACATGTGGCAGTGTGGGATGGGGTGTAACAATATATTTATTACAGTAAATCAGTAGATTCCCCAATGTCTACAGATATTCTGAGTGTAATGTGAGACCAACTATTATCATTTTGCTTGTCGGCTTATCTAATTTTGCCACTGTGTACACAGGATGTGAAATATCCATGGGCTGTATCAGTTGTATTTGGTGGTGCATCGCTGGTGGCTGGTGTGGCAGTGTGGCCACTGTGGGAGACTCAGGACACCACACTGCCCGACACCATCGCTGAGCTGGAAGGAGGTGACGCAGAAAAGACCACAGACAAGACAGCAAATGCCAGGTAATATAGTAATAGTAGTAAATGTAGCCCCACTTTCATCTCAAATGTGAATCCAGTGGACTGCAGGTTGAAGTTCCTCCCCTCGTGCAATCCGCCATACTCCTTTGGGGGACTAGGAGAGGAACTGAGGGGCGTTTATATAACAGGTTAGTGTAGCCACTCTGTTAATTCGGTGTCACCAGGTGAAGGTTTTGCTCTCCGACATCATCAGCTAACGTGGAATGCTGTTTTTGTACCAGTAGAAGTCTTTCACCTTAACTTGGCGGAGGTTCTCGATATTTTCCATTTTATTTACCGTTCCTTGATGTTAGACTAAAAAGAAAATGCCGCTCTGTGTCCTCTCAGAAGTACTTTTTCATGGCTAATGTCATATTCCTGTTTCCTGCATTGAATCTTGCCATAACTCGCCATTCAGAAGGGAAACATGTCAATATTGGGCAAACTGAAATTGAAACGTCTGTACCTGTCCTGAAATGTTTCATGGCTGAGTGTCCCATGCTGATAGCACCACAGCAAACACACAGTAGTCTATGCACCCAGTATCAGGCAATGTGTAAGGTTTTAATGAGCTGATATACAATGATGTGATTCGTGAGGCTCATATGATTAAAATACCATAATATTTTAACTGTAGGGGATAATGCCGAAGAAGCCACAATCAAATCAAGGAAGGGAAATCAATCTCTCCCTCTCCCTCTTACACACACACACACACACACACACACACACACACATATATATATATATATATATATATATATATATATATATATATATATATATATATATATATATATATATATATATATATATATATATATATATATATATATATATATATATATATATATATATATATATATATATATATATATATATATATATATATATATATATATATATATATTTCGGTGATCCTGAAGTTTCTTCAGAACTCCCAAGGGCAGTGACGTTTTGAAACCAACTTGTTCCATCTTCAGGCCAGATATTATGGTTCTGTCGTTTGTCTGTTTGTAGAGATTCACCTCCCAAGAGTATGGAGGACACGGTCAAAGAAAGCCCATCAGAGGAATGTTGCACATTGACCTAGAGAGCTATAAGATATCGTGGGGGTTGGCCTTGTTGAGTAGTCCTGCAAGGTTGATGTCTACTGGATGGTTGAGTTGGAGCTTCATGTCGGCGTCGGGTTGGATGGTCTTGTGCTCGATCTCGGTGTTGCGGTGTGGCAAGATGTTGGTCAGGGCCTGGTGAGCATTCAGAAGTGGGCCTCATCGCTTCTTCCATTCATTGTTGGATATCGGTGGAGTTGGAGAAGCTCGAGGCTCGTCAATGGTCAGGATGTCAGTCCGGTCATCAGCAGGAGGACGTGGGAATGGAGGAGAAGCAGTGTCTAAGGTGGTAGCTGGGTCATCCCAGGCAGAAGGGGAGAGGGAGGAGCTGCAGGAGGGATGGCAACAACAGTGACTGCCTCCCCTGGGATGTCAATGGAAGGCAGTTTCTTGTGCTGGAGGAGTAAAGGGATCAGCTTGGCGAGAGCAGCTTGATCTCCTTGTGTGATGCCATGTGCAGCCTGAGTGTAGGCAAAGTTTCGAGCATGCAGGATGGTTTTCCCACCAGTTGCTGCCCAACGATGGTGTGGTCAGTGTGCTGGGGCATGGCTGGATCGCTTCACACGGGTTCCAGAAGGACCGATAACACCAACAGCTTCTGGGCCCTTTCTCCTTGTTTTGGTGGAAAACTTTACCCTTCCCACATCTGCCAGGGACTTCATGACTTTCTGAGAGTAAGGCTTGGTGATGGCTCTGCTGTGTACAAAAATGTCTTGCTGGTCGTCCTCCCATGTGATGAAGCCATAGTTGGCTTTATAGAGAAACCATTTCACCCACCCCTTGAATGGTTGTAGGGAAACAGGCAGTGGTTCTTGCTATGGTACAGAACTGGGAGAGGGATGTCGCTGTAGCAGCTGCCCGACCGGAACTGATGGTTCTGTCGTGGGTGGCTGCTTATATACAATTCAGGTGGATCAGGTGGAGACGTGGGTGGAGCTTATCAGCCAAGCTGATCGCTCATTGCCTGCTTTGTTGGCTAAGCTTATGTGGCATTTTGAGGATAGTAGGAAATGAAATCTTGGACCTGTGTGTTTATTGCAAGTTGTTTTGTGATAGTGTAGAGTGCCTCTAGAAACAAGAGGTAGCTAGGGTCTTGTTCTCTGTCGTTCATTTTGCTGTTCTCATACAGGTCTTGTCGTGTCAAGTGGGAGTTGTGTAGGGTGGTGTAGTGGTTCTTGATGGCTCCATATTGCAGTTAACAGGCGAGGCACTTTAATAGTCTGGCCTGCGTCATTCCAATATATGAGTGAGGTCCACACTCCTCACTCTTGCAGCTGTGCTAGTTAATGACATGGTCCTCCTGAAGGGGCATCTTGGTCACGACAGGTCAGTTGCCGAGCAGAAGGTAGGCTTTTTCTTTGTATTGTACTAGATGATGTGAGGAATGTGTTGTTCCAGGTCTGCAGGGCCCTAGCGACCCAAGACAACATATTGCTCTCATCATCTACTACAAGACAAGGAAAACAGTCCACCTTCCGCTTCGCAACCAACCTATCGTGACCAAGACGCCCCTTCAGGAGGACCATGTCATTCACCAGCATAACTGCAACCGTGAGGAGTGTGGACCTCACTCATACACAGGAACGACGTGGACCAGACTACGAGGTGCTTCACCTGTCACCTACAGAATGGAGCCATCAGAGCCACTACACCATTCAGCACAATTCCAACCTGACACTACAAGACCTGGGTGAGAACACCAAAATAATCGACAGAGAAGAAGACCCTTGCCATCTCATGGTTATAGAGGCACTGTACATTACCACAAAACAACCTGCAATAACCACACAGGTCGAAGATATTTAAATCCTACCATCCTCAAAATGCCACATCAGCTTAGCCAACAAAGCAGTCAATGAGTGATCAACTTAGCTGCTCAGCTTCACCTACCTGTCTCCACCTGATCCACCTGAATCATATATAAGCAGCCACCCATGACAGAACCAGTGGGAGAAAGAGAGAGAGAGAGAGAGAGAGAGGAGAGAGGGAGTGAGACTGAAAGTCATGGACGGTGAACATGCTGCTGCCACTGCCTGCAGCCCATTGAGGGGGACAACCAGCCAGCCACAGTCTCCAGTAGCCCAGAAGATACAGGGGACCGTGGTTTGGTTTAATGTAAGTGTGGGTTACAGATTTATAAAACATAGGATACTGGCATTGACGTTTTTGTGCACCGCCAGGTGATTGTTAAGCCAAACCCACGACACTTCCAGTGCTCCCTTGGTGATGGAGAGCAGGTGCAGTTTAGCCTGCTTGGGACCCCTAAGGATCCTGAGGCCCGGGATGTCACTGGGCCAGGGGGTGTCTCACGGCCCGGGGACATCAGCACAGGAATCCTGTTACTCCTGGACAGCTAAACCTCGTTGTGGAAATGTGTATTGCGACGGCGAAGGCTTTTTGTGCGGGTGATAAGAGGGCTTTTCACGCTCTCACCCCTAAGATCTTTGAGGAGAACGTGCTGCCGTGCCTTATCATCCCCGAGTGCTTTGCCCACGATGTACACTCGATTCCTCACCGGTGGGAGCGTTTGGACCAGCAGCCACAATCTGCTGCCCCTCGCAGGACACCGAGGAAGAGGCTAAGGCTGGAGACCCCCCTGAACAGAAGGACTACCACCCAATCACCGACCCGGCTCTGGAATCAACCGTCGAAAAGACCACGGCGGAAGTCCATCATCTGCCATCAATGACTGAGGAGGGGCAGGACTCTACTGACACTGCCTCCATGGCCGAGGATGCGTCGATTGGCTCCTCAGCTGAGGAGCAAGTCAGTGAGTCCTCCCCTCCTCATGCAGTGGAAGGCATCCCATCTCACCCTCCCATCATTGACCTCAAGGATCGGCTAGACGTAGCCTCCTACAGACGTCTCTTGGCCCTCAGTACCCAAACCCAGTCGTACCAGCTCAAGGCAACGACCTATTCCACCCTCTACAATCTGCTCTGGTGAGGGCGTACGACCTGTGTTAATTGTCAGGGGAGAGGAGGTGTGTTTAACCGACCTACAAGCCTTTTACCACATGCTTCCTCCCCGCTGGGCCCCCTAGATCAGCAGCATTTGCGACGTAGGAGTGAATTGGTGGAATTCATAAGGAAGAGGCTGGCCTAATACTCCTCCATGCGGTTGATGGCCATTAAGCCACCCCCCCAAAGAAAAAGAACCATCACAGGAGGAGAGACTGGAGAGAGAGGACGCTCAGATACGGTGTTGGCCACATCTTCTGCTACTGTCTGCGACCCGTTGAGAGGGCCAAGAAGCAGATCCCTGTCTCTGGTGGCCCAGAAGAAAATCAGGGGAACCATGGTTCAGTGTCAGGGCGGGGTACAGCATCAAACGCCAGGATACTGGCATTGATGTTTTCATGCACTGCCAAGCTGTTATTGCACCAAAGCCACGGGATCTCCAGTGCTCCTTTTGTGATGGTCAGACGGTGGAGTTTTGTCTGTTTGGAACTCACAAGGGTCCTGAGGCCCAGGCTGTTACTGGGCCCGGAGGTGTGGGCATGCAGGGTTCTGCCAATGCACAGCTACGTCTCATGGCCCGGGGATGCCAAGCCAAGGGTCCTGAGAGTACTATGGAGATAAGCACTATCACTGAAATGTGCATTGTGATGACGAGGGCTTTTTGCCGGGGTGACAAGGGGGCTTTACGCATTCTTCTCCCAAAAATCTTTCAGGAGAATGGGCTGCCTCGCCTTGTCATCCCCAAGTGCTTTGCCTGCAATGTGCTTTCTGCCCCTTGCTGTAGAGAGCATTGGGCCCAGCCAACCCCCACCCCCACAACACCATGGAAGAGCCTAAAGCTGGATCCTCCCCTCAACCAGAAAACTGCCACACAAAACACCGACCCGGCTCCGGACTTGACCTTGATCCAGGTTGCTGTTGAGGTCCAGCAACCACCGTCAGTGGCTGAGGGGCGAGAATCTTCTGCCTTTGTATCAATGGTCCAGGATGTGTCGATCTACTTCTCAGCTGGCGAGGAGGTCGATGAGTCCTCCCCTTCTCAGGCGGAGGAGGGCATCCCATCTCGCTCTGCTATTGTGGACTACAAAGATCAGCTAGATGTATCTTCCTAGCATCGCCTCCTGACACTCGCCATCAACACCCGGTCATTTAAGCTTGGAGCCACGTCCTACTCCAACCTCTATGCTCTGCTCCAGGTAGCCAACCAGTGTGAGGGAATCTATCCATTCTGATTGTTAGAGGGGGGGGGGAGGTATGTATAGCTAATCTACAAGCATTTTACTTCATGCTCCCACCCCGCTTGGCCCTCTAGATTGGCCGTCATGTGCGCCGCTTGAGCTTGGTGGTGACTTGCTTTCCTATTGCTCTTTGGCCTAATGCCCCACATAGCGGGTGATGGCCATAAACCCATAATGAAAAAAAAAAAAATCAGATACAGCGTGAAGATGGAACAAGATAGTTCCAAAACGTTGTTGCCCTTTGGAGAACTAATGAAGAAACTTCAAGATCACCGACAAAGTGTACGGCAAAACAGAAACTGAATCTAAGTAAATCAGTAAAGAAAAATGTGCCATAGCTTTCAAACTCAAATGCCTCCAAAAACATATCCTGCCTGGTTACACCAATAACATATATATATATATATATATATATATATATATATATATATATATATATATATATATATATATATATATATATATATATATATATAGTTAGTGGTAAACTCCCAGTCGATTGTAATGAAACAAGATATTTTCAACACATTAGTGGTGTGTCAGTGACTTCAAGTTTGGCACAGTGAGTAAGCATGTACAATACTTAGTTCACTTCTGGACTTACACCAGTGTAACGTATGGCAAAAGCTGTGTCAGCATTTAGTATATTCTCCTCATGATGAAGAAGTACTTGTTATTTTGTTGATTTTACTATCTGATTATAAATTCTAGCTTTGGGGAAACTCTTTGTGGGGAAAATATTACTTGAGACACTCAGACAACTTAATTGTTGGAAATTTCTTCAGAGTTCAGTAAATTGGTCTGAGGACAGCAACAATATTGCAAAGAAAAACATGTAATCATGGAGTTTAAGTGAATCGGAAGTTCCCATAGAGGGGTATATTTCTCCCTGGAATGAGGTTTGTTATTGTCACCCGGCCCTCTTCCCATACAGTAACGGCACCACCAAGTCAGGAGACCCGGACCAGATCACCAACTGCTGATACCCGTCCCGACATGGGCCCGTGGGCAAACGACTCACTTCCACCACCATCAGGAAACTACAAAGCAAATGATTTTATATACAGAAAGATAGGCAGGTGGACAGAGATAGACATATGATATGGGAGTATCCACCCTCAGGACTAGAAAATCAACAGGGCTGGTGGTTAGCAACATGTAGCCTAACTGGGCGGAGTTTGATTCATTTAGTTCTTGATATACAGACAGATGGAGAGTGGTTGATGACATTTACCCCAGGCAGGTAACGCCCAAATTATCGACATCATAGGTGAAGTGGCTCCAAATATTGTACGATAGGATTAAAAGTAAATTACTCATAAACTATTGGACGGATTATAAGCAATGTTGCCACACTTTTAGATGGGAATTATCGTACGGCCTCTCAAAATTATCGATTTTTCGTTGAAATGATCGTACATTTTTAAAATAGTGTTTAAGAATCTGATGTAGCTTATTTTAAAATTGTCGCCGACGACTTGGTTGTTAACTGAAAACTTACCCATTATAATTATCATCAGAACCGTCATTTTGTAAGGTAATGACATACTTAGGTGTATATTTATCCCTTTATTTTCTATTAGAATTAGAGCATACCATGAAAATCTCATAATGATATTATGATAGTATAATCATATCCATTATTACAAAAATAATATTACAAGGAAAAGAAATAGTCTTAGTGCCACTCTAGAAAATCACTCTCACTAGCAGCAGAATGCAGTCCATAGAACTTAGATAATTCATAGAAATGTGCTTACTCTTGTAAGTAATAACTCAGAAAGACCATACAAAAAAAAAAATGTTTTCATTGATGACTATAACATTAGCACTTAAGATCCTCATCTGTCAATTTGTTTAACAACTGTGCATGATCAGCTATGCGTGCCACAAAATTTATTGCCATGCTAGCTTTCAACCCAAAATTATCGTACAAACTGTACAATAATAGAAAACGGTATCGTACATCGTACCAGAGGCATTATTATATACGTATACGATAATTATCGTACATATGACAACACTATTATAAGTTTATATCATCTAAAAAAATTTCAATGATTCCTTAATACTAGGTAAAATGTTAATGAAAATTGAATGATAAACTGTCTTTTACTGTTTTACTTACAAAAAAAAAAAAAAAAAAAAACTTCAAAAGTCTGTTGTAAAAAAATATTTGGAAAAAAATACTTAGAGCTCCCTGCTGCTGCCTGGAGGGACTTGAGGGCAAGAATGGACGGCTTTGGTGTGTAAATCTTGTCCACTTAGTCCCCATAGGAGGCGAGTTGCCTAGAGAAAAAAAAAATAGGGTTAGCTTTTACCCCTAAAAATCGTACGCCATTTTTGGGGGTACATAAATATACATGGATCGGCACAAAAATCTACATGCACATTCCCATATCATCTAAGAACACCGCCACCATAAAAATAAGAAAATCGGAATGGAAAAGATACCACAACAAATCAGTATGAAAGGTTAACTTTTGAGAGGGCCAACTTTTTACTATTATGTCTTTAGGAAAACATTCGTACCTTGCCTAAAACGATGTAGTGATGCCTTCATCTCCTTGATCTTGGCCTACTTTCACCAATTTCTAACTCGTCCGAGATTTTCATTCCTAGTACACACCTGTAAAATTTTGTGATGATATTTTGAGCAGTTGTGAAGTTATTGTGCTAACAGACACACAGACAGACAGACTGATAAACTGAAAACAATACCAGCATTGCTATCGCTGCTGGTAATAATAATAATAATAATAATAATAATAATAATAATAATAATAACAGAGGCCCCCCCACAGGGGAAATCACACCAGCCGTAAGCCAATATATATCTAGTGAGGCTCGGGCATATGAGCTGGACCTTGCCCTACTTTACAATAAAGATTCCTGTGGCTACATATGGCAACACTGGGCAAAACTGCCTGTTGTATCGCGTGACTCAGACATTTGGCTAAGTTATCTATGAGTATCATAAACCAATTTAAAATTCACTGGACAGTAAAGCACTAACTGGCAACTTTTCATGACAGTTGAACACACACATACCAGGTAAGGTGGTACTGACAAAAACACCAGCAGACTCACTGTCGCCAGAGTATGGGAGGTGGCAGCATGACACTTCCGTTGTCCACTGAGGCTAGGCCTAAAGTGGAATGCTGCAGACCTACCCAGCGGATATCGGCCCACCAGCACAAAAAGTAGTTTTGCACATCAACACATGGCCTCATATGGATCCATGTTTCCTCTCCAGGTTGAGAGAGAGAGAGAGAGAGAGAGAGAGAGAGAGAGAGAGAGAGAGAGTGGGATTCTAACTTAATAAACTTTTGAAAAGTTTCCAAATAGTCCCTTTTGAGTGATCATGAGGGACCAGAGGGTTAAGGGAACTGGTGGGTGTGCCTGTGTTTAACCACTTCAGTTCGAGGATTGAGGATGCACCTTTTCACATTATTCTTGCCACTGATTGACGATTCTATTCAGCTTCCAGGAGAGTTTTCGAACTGGAGGTGCTAATTATAGCCTTTGCTAATTCTTTCACTCTAGGACGATTCGGTGGTGGAGAGGGACGCCATCACATGGTGGCACCAATATAACCGGGTGACTCCACTGTCCAGTTATACAGACATCCCTCAGTCTCCACCCTGTCCCCCGAAGATAGATTGTGGACTGCAGGAGAAGGCAACTTCAGTCTGCACTTTGCTGGATCTATATTTCAAATTTACCTGAGCTTCAACTACTGTTGGATGAAATTGTTCATAGTTTTTTTTTTTTTTACCGATATCCGCAACCAATTTTCAGGTCACATGATGACCAAAGGTATCCAGATTGGAGGGTTAATGTAACAACACCTTATTCGAATTCATCGGAAAGAGAAGAGGCTTAAGCTTTTGTAAGGTGCCAGCTGGTTGGTTGTCTGAGTCCATCCATTAATAATCATGTATTTTAAATGCTTTTTATATAACCGTGTGACAAAAAGATGGCTAAAAAAAATTATCTGCATACATAGTTATTTTCATTAAAAAAAAAAAAAAAAAGAGTCCTTACAAAGTCTATCAGATGGCCTAGATACGTGTGAAATTATCTGTTTTCATGCCACATGAACACCTTCGGACAAAGCTTTAAGAGTACCTTGACTTTTTCCTTTGTTCAAACAAATTATGTATATTGTCATTACTGCAACATTATGTGAAAAAAAAAAAAATCGGAATTTAAATGAAACATGACATAGTACCTGAATGTTGATGAATGACTGGTGGTCACCTCGGGCAGGTGGAGGGAGCGGGGGGGAGGCCGATCGTAGGAACGGCAGGCAGTCTCAAGCGACAGGAATTGGGGTGTCGCAGTTGACTAAGTAGACGATTTTTCGAATATAACTGAGAGCGTTTAGCTGTACCATTAGTTTAGATTATACTTTATACTTCTGTGTCATCGATAAGTTTTCTGTCTTTTGTTTCAAATGTCTACAGTTACAACAGCTGTGCCAAAGTAGGCTATGGGATGAGGGATATTTAAAAGAAACAGGTGACACAGCTTCTTCACCATCACCCGTGTCTACTAGTCATTTATTAAATTTCAGGAAATATGTCATATTTCTTTGGAATTCCGGTATTTTAATAGGTTAGATTTTACATAATGTCGCAGTAATGACATAATGTACTTTGATTTTTCTGACCATGAGGAAAAACTCTAGGCTCGTAAAACTTTGCCCAGAAGTGTTGATTTTACACTAGGACTGAATTCCTAGGCCAGCTGATAGACTTTATAAGGCCTCGGTTTTAACGTCTCCATGGCTGCTAGTGTTGAATGAGGTTTAGCCAATAAATGGCCGCAGGCGTCGTTTGAGAGCGGCCTATAAAACACTACAAAAATTTTGGGGAAGTGAACGAACGTTCTGAACGTGTTCAGACTGACCTACACTACACTCCCAAACACCTCATCAAGAAGTTCAGAGCCTGCTGCTGTGATCAGTGGATTTTCGATTTTTTCCTTCCTGGCCATGCCTAAACAAGCACAACTTCACCCATTATCTCGACCCAGGCAGAAAATATCAGCTTTGTCCTCTCATGCAAAACACACACAAGCACCTGTTTACGATTATGAAGTAATAAAGGCACAAACAAAAAAGACATGAAAATAAGCAAAAAATACATTTTTGTCTTGGTATCTTTACCTATTTGCTCTGGTTTGTTGTACTGGTTTGGATCATTCGATGCAGTGCGACTTATAGAAAACTATGAAAACTTTCGGGAAATGAATGAACATCTGGGACATGAGACCGACCTTCACGCTTTCACACCTCATCTGTCAGTGTCAGTTCACCTCCTGCTGCTGTGATGAGTGGATGTACGATTTTTAAAATCTCGTGGCCATGCATAAACACACATAGTTACATCCATTATCTCGACCCAGACAGAAAATATAATCTTTTTCCACCCTTGCAAAACACACACAGCCACCCTGTTTACGACTATAAACACAGGCATAAAATAAAAAAGACATGAAAATAAAAGAAAAATTCATTTTTGTCTTGGTATTTTTACCTATTTGCTCAGGTTTTTTGTACTGATTTGGATCATTCGATGCAGTGCGACTTGTAGAAAACTCTGAAAAATTTCGGGAAGTCAGTGAATGTCTGGGACATGAGACTGACCTTCACACGCTCACACCTCATTTGTCAGTTCACCACCTGCTGCCGTGATGAGTGGATGTACAATTTTTTCGCTCGTGACCATGCCTAAACACACATAATTACATCCATTATCTCGGCCCAGGCAGAAAATATCGTACTTTCCCACACTCACGACAGACAGGCAACAACACATATTGCGAAAACAACAAGGTAAAGTGATAGAGAAAGATGAACGGAAAAAATGTTTTCCCTCTTCTATAAACGTATTTATTTCTGCTTTGTCCCTGTATTCGTAATAATTAGAAATTTGTAGTTTTGAAATTGCATTATGGTTCTATTTTTAGCCATGCACGTGGTGTGGGAGTGGCAAGTTGTGACTCAACTTCCTATTACTAATTGGACCTGACCCTCCATTTTCATCTCCCGTGGAAGAGCCTAGCCTCGGGGGACGGGCAATTTTCTCATTTAGGACTGAAAATTCAACCCTTTCACTCCCTTTTCCAAGCATTAGCACAACGATAACCTAAAAAATAACTCGTAACTACCACAAACATATTATATATAATAAAGGTGAAAAAATAATCATAATTTTTTTTGAGCCATTCCTAACATATTATGTACTGAAATCATTAGATATCATCAGGTCTCATATATGCACAACATTTCAGCACCATTCACATTGTTTTGGGGGGTAAAATGATAACAACACCTGTGAAGTTGCACTGCGGCAGCACCTCTCGGCAGTGAGTATCGGTTGCCGATATTTCTGCAACTTTCGTGTTCCATTGCAAGCCACAGAATGGGTCTAGGAAGCTGGGATTTGCATTGTTAGGTGCGTCTGAACTTTCTCTTCAATATGTTAAGAAAAAAAAAAAATTGAAACTTCAGGAAATGGTCCCGGCAATGGCCTGGGATGCACAGAAAATTCTGAACCCACAGCCATGGAAGGGTTAAATTACTCTGTGGAAATAATTATGCAAGTAGATATTTTACTTGAGCAGTCTTATTGTCAACCTTATTGTAACCCCTATAGTAAAAATTATTCAAAATACATAATTACAAATGCATGGACTCAGACAACTAATTAGCTGGCAGGGCTCATGTCTTCTCACATGAAGTCGAATAGGCTATAGTAACCAAGGTGGCTCACATAAAGTTCATCATATTTTATGTAACCACAAATTGATGTTCGGGTTGTGGGAGTGGGCAACGTCCATCGAATGAAAAGAAATTTGCTAGTAGTTGCAGAAGTATAGTGAAAAGTGCATCATTGGACCGATGGGGTTGAATGTATTGTTGGCAAGGCATTTTTTCAGCAACAATAACCCGTGCTTAGAGATAATGGGTATATTCTTTTCACCTTAACTTGGCATCCTGGTTCACAAAATTAAGTAGACAAAGAAAGACAATGCTGTGGCTTGACATCCTTTCCATAGTACTTTTGTGACTAGCGTTATAAAACGACTTTAGCTAGAAAGCTTAAATTTTACAGCATATGCCCCTTGCTGGTGAGCAGGTCTGAAACGAGTAATATCTTAATCAGATGAATATTTCCGGAGATTGGGATTTTCCCAGATATTCTGGATGTTACCTGATTTTACATGAAAGAATAATGCTAGGGGTACCAAAACTGGTTGACTTGTAGAGGGTGATGACCTAATGTGATATGTGCAAGCTCAGTGACCTTGGTCTCGCTAGGAGTCAAAACTTGGGCCTTTCCGGATATTCCTGATGTCACCTAATTTTCCATGAAGCAGTAAGGCTCGAGTAACCAAATTTGGTTGACTCATAGACTGGTGACCTAAGGTGACATGCACAGGATCAGTGACCTTGACCTCAGCTGCAGTAAAAAAAAAAAGAGGGGGGGACTTTTCCGGATATTCCGCATGTCACCTAAGTTTCCATGAAGGAACAAAGTGAGAGCCACCATACGTGGTGGATTTGTACACTGATGACTTATGGCGACATGTACAAGATCAGTGATATTGACTTCAAGGTCTTTATATAGCCTGGCTTCTAGTAGGCAATGGCTGTGGGAAGTTTTTCTTTATCAAAACTGTCCTTAGATAATATTACGATGTTTTATCAATTATTATTCCTATTATTATTATTATTATGATTATTATTATTATTACCATCGACACTTTGCAGCACTAATATACAAAAAGATATTCAGGTATAATGTGCAGAATAAACTGGGATGAGACAGGTACGATGAAATCCCCAAAGCCAGTTAGTGTTTCCCTTGGCTTCAGCAATGTCCTGGCAATTCCGACACCTTGCATGTTACTGATCCATTGTATGCTGATATTAAGATATACTGTGTAGCCCATATATAATGCACCTTATCCATTCCACCCGGCGATTTCTCGTGTTTTGCAGAAACGGCTCAGCCAGTGTTATGTCTACCCAGCATCATTACCGCCCACCTTTAGGAAGGCAGAGCAATAATGTTTTTGCCCACGTGTGTGTGTGTGTGTGTGTGTGTGTGTGTGTGTGTTTACCATTATAACTTATGAATTGCTTGGGCTATCAGCATGATACCTTCAGGGTCAAGATAATGACAAAATATCTTGGACGAGTTCAAAAATGGGCACTCGGGGTCAAGGTCAAGGTCACCAAAATGGCTGCCAAAGATCAACAAGTTTTTATCACCCACCTTTAGCACCATTTTTCACATGAACGGCTTGAGCTATCAACATGAAACCTTCTGGGTATCAAGATATTGCCAAAATCTTGGATGAGTTCAAAAGTGGGCACTCAGGGTCAATGTCAAGGTCACCAAAATGGTTGCAAAATGTCAATTTTTATTTTAAAATATGGATTGGCTTTTTTGTGAAACCGAGTGACTGAATTCCGTGGAATTTTGTGAATTATTTCACACATGGTTTGAATATAGCTTGTAGCTTAGCCAACAGCGTATTCTGGCGGGCGATTAGCATTCGGCTCACGAATGCTTTTTTGTTTATTAATTTTCTACCCCGATTGACACACATGAGCCCAAATCAGCTGACTGAGCCGTCCCTGCACCACATAAGAAACCACCAGTTTGAATTTATAGTGGAGTGCTGTTTATGAGCCACCCCTCTGTTTATCATTCAGAACAAAATGTAGTAATATACAAAATAATAACTGGGGAAAAACTACTAAACAAAATCTGCTGTTGTAAGGAGAATAGTGCTATCGAAAAATAATAATAATAATAATAATAATAATATGAAGCGTGCACGCACGCGCGCACACACACACACACACACACACACACACACACACACACACACACACACACACACACACACACACACACACATGTAGGCATTAATGTTATGACAATTCTGTAAGTAAAATGTAACTATATAGCTTATGTACCAGCATATAGTGTAGCATACAACGTACCCCAGCAAATCAGTATGATGATGAAATGTTAAAATTGAGTTTTATTGAACCTCAGTGTCACCATGGAACGCACCACTGTTTTTTGTGCCCAAGAATAACGGCGAAATGCTTGCGGTTGTTGATTACCGCAAATTAAACCAACACACAATCCCAGACCGGTTTCCTATGCCATTGTTATGTGACGTGTTGCAAAATATTGGGCTGGAAAATAATGTTTTTTCTGCAATCGATTTCCGTAGTGGATATTACCAAACTGAGTTGCATGACGAATCACGCAAATACACTGCTTTCTCTACAGACAGTGGTCATTATTAGTGTAAAGCAATGCCAGTGGGATTAAGGACAGCTCCAGGCACACTCCAACGATAAATGAATAGTGTATTATCAGGCGGGGGGGGGGGAGGGCAATCTGGCCGCACTACGGGGTGGTTCTACTACTCTGCGGCTAGCTTGTGTTAGGAAGAATACTGCCACTGTATTCCCTGCGTGTCGTAAAAGGCGACTAAAAGGGGCAGGGTGAGGGGACTAGGAACCCCCTCCTCTGTTTTTTTTTTTTTTTTTAGTTCCTAAAAAGAGACAGGCCAGAGAAAGGGATGGGGGATTGAGTTATCCCCGTATCCTGATGATTGGGTCTATGAATGTGCGTGGATGTAGTACGATTGAGGCTAAAAGGAAGGAGAGTGGGAGAACGTTTGTGAGAAGAAAGTTAGATGTGTTAGCTTTGAGTGAAACGAAGATGAAAGGGAAAGGTGAGTCTATGTTTGGAAGTGTGAATGGAAGATTGTCAGGTGTTGATAGAGGAAGGGCAAGAGAAGGTGTGGCCTTGTTAGTGAGTCCGGAAGTACAGCAATGTGTGATTGAATGGAAGGAGGTGTCATCGAGACTGATGTGGGTGAAAGCGAAATTTAAATGTGAGTTGTGGGTTTTTGTGAGTGCATATGGGCCTGTTAGTGAAAGGGATGAAAGAGAGGGAATCTTTCTGGAATGATGTTGATGAGTGCCTGCAGAGTTTTGGAGCGAATATGAATGTGGTAATGATGGGAGATTTGAATGCTAGAGTGGGAAATGTAGCAGTTGAAGGTGTAGTTAGTATGCATGGTGTGCCTGGAAATGAAAATGGGGAACGAATGACAGGGATGTGCTTTGAGCGAGAGATGGTGATTGGAAATACTCTGTTTGGGAAGAAAGATATTTATAAGTACACATGGGTGAGACAGGAGGATGGAAGGGTTGTTGATAGAGCTTTGATGGACTATGTGGTTGTGTCTAGGAATGTAATAGGAAGATTGTTGGATGTGCGAGTTCTGAGAGGGGAGGGTGGAGGTATGTCTGACCACTACCTGGTGGAGGGAAAGTTAAAAGTAGGTAAGAAATGAGTGAGAGCTAGGAGAGTTAGGTGTGGCAGGGAGGTTTTGAAAGTGAGTGAGTTGGATAAAAGAGAGAAAATGATAAGAGTATCAGGAGAAATTGAAGAATGAGTGGAACGCAGTGAAAGATCAGGAAAATGGCAGTGTGGAGGAGAAATGGCAGTTGTTTAAGAGTACTGTGGTGGGGCATGCGGAAGAGGTGTGTGGTATGAGACGAGTGGGTGGTAGAGTAGTAACGAAGTGAATGGTGGTGCGAGGAAGTAAGTATGGCTGTGGCTGAGAAGAGATGTGCATATGAAGTGTATCTGTAGAGGAAGGATGAGGTGTCATATGAGAGGTATAAGGAAAAGAGGAACAGGGCAAGAAGGGCTGTGTGTGATGCTAAAGTGGCAGCGGATGAGAGGTGGGGTATGCGATTGACTGAGAATTTTCAACGGAATAAGAAAATGTTTTGGAGGGAGGTGAAAAGGGAGCGAAAGGCAGAGTCTGGGAAGGAAAAGCGAGTAAAAGCAGAAGATGGAAGGATATTAATGGAGATGGATGCAGTAAGGAAGAGATGGGCGGAGTATTTTGAAAGATTGTTAAATGTAGAGGAGGAAAGGGAGGCTGAGATTGTGGCAGATGGAACGGTGCAAGGAATAAATGTGATGGGAGAGTTGAATGATTCTTTGATCACGAAGGAGGAAGTTCAGGAGGCAGTAAAGGAGATGAAAACAGGGAAAGCTGTAGGTATGGATGGGTGTGCTGTGGAATGCCTGAACGATGTTGGAGCGACTACTGTTGACTGGTTAGTAAGCTTGTTGAATGTGTGCTTTGTCAAAGGTATGGTGCCAGTTGACTAGGCAAGTGCTTGTGTTTTCCCGTTGTATAAAGGCAACGGTGATAAGAATGAATGTACTAGCTTTAGGGGTATAAGTCAGTTGAGTGTTGTAGGTAAGGTGTATGGCAGAGTTTTAATTAAGAGAGTTAGAGAGGGTACAGAGGGAGTGATTGGTGATGAGCAGTGTGGCTTTAGGAGAGGGAGGGGATGCGTGGATCAGGTTTTTGCTGTGAGACAAGTGTGTGAAAAGTATTTAGTGAAAGGCAAGGATGTGTTTTGGGCGTTCATGGATTTAGAGAAAGCGTATGATAGAATTGATAGGGAGGCTTTTTGAACTATTTTAAGATTGTATGGACTTGATGGTAGGTTACTAAAATGGGTGAAAAGTTTTTGTGTAAATAGTAAAGCGTATGTAAGAGTGGGAAATATTGTGAGTGATTGGTTTCCCATGCGAGTGTGGCTGCGGCAGGGATGTGTGATGTCGCCTTGGTTGTTTAATATTTATATGGATGGTGTTGTAAGGGAGGTGAATGCAAGAGTTCTAGGTGGAGGTCTGAGTCTGGTGAATGTTGATGGTAGAGAGTGGAATCTGAAGCAGCTGCTGTTTGCTGATGATACTGCACTGGTGGGTGATTCAGAGGAGAGATTGAGACAGTTGGTAGAGGAGTTTGGAAGGGTGTGTGAAAGAAGGAAATTGAAAGTAAATGAAAATAAGAGTAACGTGATGAAGTGTACGAGGTCGGTAGATGGTAGGATGATGAATATAGTGTTGAATGGTGAATTGCTTGAGGAGGTAGAGTGTTTTAAGTATTTAGGGTCACATGTTGCTGTGGATGGAAGAATAGATGCAGAAGTGAAGTTTAGAATGAATGAAGTAAGAAAAGCATTGGGAGGAATGGAAAAAGTGTTTGGATGTCGTTCGCTTAGAATGGATGTAAAGAGAAGGCTGTATGAGGGTGTTGTGATACCGACTGCATTATATGGGGCTGAAACATGGAATAGGGGTGTAGCAGAGAGAAGTTTGAATGTAATGGAGATGAGGTGTCTGAGGAGTGGAGTGACGCGTATGGATCGAGTGCGAAATGATGAAGTGCGAAGGAGAACTGGAGCTGTACGGGAGGTGGCTGATCGAGTTGAGCAGAGTGGGTGTTGTGATGGTTTGGGCATATGGAGAGAATGGATAATGAGCGATTGGTGAAAAAGATAACTAGATCTGATGTGAGAGGTGTAAGGCTGAGAGGAAGACCATGAATGGGATGGATGGACAGTGTGAAGAGAGCGTTAGATTGAGAGGGATGTCTGTTGAGCAAGGAAGAGTGGCTGTGCGTGACAGAAATAAATGGAGAGAAATTGTGAATGAATAAGTGATGACATAGCCCTGAGGGGATATTCTCCCGCATTTGGTCTTATCAGCTGATCAGGTCAGGTGCGGGTAAGTGGATGGGTCTGTTATGATGTGGCAGGAGTAAACCAGCTCTGCTGTCGGGCCCTGCTGCGGATGTCACTGTTTGCACTGCACAGTTGACCCTCGTGCGGTGTGGTGCGGTGAGGATCTGTCCCTTCTCCCCTTTGGGGCTAAGATGCGAATGAATGTGTTTGAATGGATGAGTAAATGGGGAGTATGTCGTCCTGTCTCGGCTACCTCCCTTTCCTTGGGGGAAGCAGGCTAAGTATATAGATAGATAGATAGTATTATCAGGCACACACACACACACACACACACGAAGATATATGTCTATCTATCTATCAATAATTCAGTCAATCAATGTATCTGTCTCTGTGTACCTACCTATCTATCTATCTATATCTATATATTTCTACCTATCCATCTATATCTATTTATATCCATCTATCTATCTACTTTTATGTTATTTGTGTGTGTGTGTGTGTGTGTGTGTGTGTGTGTGTGTGTGTGTGTGTGTAACGTGTTCCGGGAGGAACACAAACCACTGTTTCATCATGGCTACAACAGCCCGCCGCGCCGTAAGAACTTCCGTTCCTGATTACTTCAGGGGCGAAAATTGTCTCCCTCATAATTAACCAGTACGATTATCAGTAATTTTAGCTTACTAATGTTTGGGCCTTGAATCCATGTCCATGTAGTATTTTTTACTTACACATCCATCATTTATTATTTCCCAATTTATGCCCTTTAATATTATATATATATATATATATATATATATATATATATGTGTGTGTGTGTGTGTGTGTGTGTGTGTGTGTGCGTGTTTTCGTACACTGAAGAACGCGCCCCGCCAGGGTAATAAACTCTGGGAGCGTTCTTCAGCCCACGTACTGCATTGGCGGACAAAAGGGGTGCTGTGGATGAACCAGTGACGCATACTGTAAAGTATGCTTGCACCCAGTCGGCTTGCGCGGGCCGATTCCACTTGGTTCACAGAGTACACACACATCCAAAGCCATTGCAACACAACATTTACACTTACAAGCACTTCTCACCCTACATACTGTACAATCTCTACCAAACAGCCTAAGCCACTTGGTAGAGATACATTGGCTGTATCGTCCCCATTTCTGTCGGGATAGGCCGGTTCTGCAGTGGACACTGAAACAGCTGATGATATATATATATAGATTAGATAGATAGATGGATGGATATTCTGTATAACTATATCGATATTAAAGCAAAAGGGCACACATGTAGTTTTCATTTTGTTTCTAATAAACACTTATAAACAATTCGGTCTTTTTAATCTACCTTGACATGTCATGAATGTGAAATAGTTATAATTATAATACTGAAAGATCCCGCATGTCTAGATGGGATTCGGCCAGTTAGTCACGCCTAAAGATATAGCATACAAAATTGTTGTGTTGTGTTACCGTGGTTCGTCTGGAGTGCAGACCCATCAACAGCAGGCAAACAATTTCTCCTGCAAGGCCTTTCCGTGCATTGGAGTGACGTTCCCTTTCGGCTGGCAGTGCGTCGGCACAGCGAAGGGCAGGAATTCGTGTGGAAGTTTGATTCCTGGATGAATGTTGCATTTGCGTCTCCTCACAGTTAACAGGGACACCAGGGCAGACTCCATGTCACTCAGTTATTTGACTATCTGATTTGCACCCATCGTTGTAAATGATTCTCTGGGTTACAGGAAAAGATTGGCTTGTCATTTGGGGAACTGGAAAAAAAAAAAAAGATTAATAATACGAAACGGGATGGATGAAAGAAAATGAAAAAGGGAAAGGATAGACAAAAAAAAAAAAAAAGAAAAGAAAAGAATAACAAACGCGAGAGAAAAGCAGCACTACATCAAGTGAAAAGATGATGGGTAACCTCACCTGCCATCAACATTCAACCTAATTCAGTCTAGTGAAGCTTCATTTAGTACTTTACATTAGTTCTCTAAGGATTTTCACATGCGGTATGCATCACCCTAGTGAAACCCTACTATCCATTTCATGGACCGTGTATCATGATTTTTCTCAAATATCTTTCAAACTAATCAATTGATCGGTATGATACTTTGACACAGTGTACATGACACCTCCCGCTAATTTTTGGTAATATACGGCATTGCCAAGTGGTGTTACTGAAGGCGTTTACTCTTGACATTTAAAGGCAAAGTCGCGTGAGTCGCCAGACTAATCAACACAATCAAACGTCCGCTACCCCCCATCCACTTCCTCTCCCTCCCTACCTCCCTCCCTCTCCCCCCTCTCCCTTCCCCCTCCTCATTTCCCCCCTCCCCCTCCTCACTTCCCCCCTCAACCCTCATTCCTGCTGGCCTTCCCGTGCCCCCCCCCCCCTCTGTCCACTCTATCATGTTATAATGATTAGTCTCGGGTATCATAAATACAATATGTTGTTGTTTGTAGAGTCTGTGTTCATTTAATCATTGTTATTGTATGTCCTTAAGTTATATAAACGGGAGTTGACTAAAGAGCGTATGACCGTCACCTTATTCATCCAATACAATGTGCCTACTATCACGATCTCTTAATTCCTTTACCCCACATATCGACGTGTTTACTACGAGCAGGTAAGATAAGGTATCCAAAATTAAATCACACAGTTTAACTTACAAACCAGTACGGTACGGTATATAATCAACACAACAGAATAGGGCCGTAATGGATTTATGAATTTTCTCTCTCTCTCTCTCTCTCTCTCTCTCTCTCTCTCTCTCTCTCTCTCTCTCTCATAATAAATATCATAATAGGTAGAAAAGTGTTGCAAACAAATGAGCATATTACAGAAAGTTTATTCACAGTCTTCGTCACTATCAAGGAACAAATCATCCTCGGAATCACTCTCGATGTTGATAATTACGGGATCTACACGCTTATGGATGTTATCCGTGCACCAGTACTCATCCTCGAAGGCTCTGGACCGTCTCAGTGCACCTTCCCACACCTCCCTTGTTGCGCTATATCCTTTTCATTAAGAACTTTCCAGTTATCTGCTACTACTGAATAATATAATGGTAAACGGTATTTTATTGCATATTGTATGTTACATACAGGTACTGGGGGGAATGCTGAGAGAAAGAGAGAGAGTGAAACAGTGAGACAGAGGGAGGGAGGGAGAGAGGGAGGGAGAGGAAGGAGATGGGGGGTAGCGGACGTTCGTTTGTGTAGATTAGCCCTGCAGGGCTCACGCGACTTTGCCTTTAAACGTCAAGAGTAAACGCCTTCACTAACACCACTTGGCAAAAATTAGCGGGAGGTGTCATGTACACTGTGTCAAAGTATCATACCGATCAATTGATTAGTTTGAATGATATTTGAGAAAAACCATGATACACGGTCCATGAAATGGATAGTAAATGGTGATGCATTGTAGCCTTCGACGAAATTTCATAAGCAAGGTGCTTCACTCTAGTGAAGCTGAAACAAATTATGGTGCTTTTCTAAGCCACATGCAGTTCTGAACCTGTTAAGTACTCCTGTATTTGTTACTTCTTAAGCTTTTGTACCCAGGAGTGTGTGTGTGTGTGTGTGTGTGTGTGTGTGTGTTTTACTTTATTGTTGACTAGAGACGATTTTATGAGCACCAAAGAGAATAATTCGACGCAGCGAAATAGTAAGAGGAACAGTAGACTGTAGCACCAGTCGAACAGGGCAGTACTCCCGCGATGGATGACAAGTTGGTGACAGTGTTTTCATTAACACAGAGAGTTGGCCAGCATACTCTCATAATGCCTTTATCTCCATTAGTCTACACCACACTAAATGCACATTAGGTATTACAATTTCTATTTCCATCCCCTCTTAGCAATGGCCGCTGCAAATTCGGTGGTATCTCGGATATTGCCACCACCGGCAGGGTAGGGCTGGTGGCACAGGGTCCTCCCGGTCTTAATCATGCGACTGTACCGGCAGCGGTTGTTGCAAACACATTCACGTTCGTTAGTGGGGAAGTGCAGGTTCGGTCATATATTTCACCAGTCTCCGTGGTCTTTAGTACCAGTCTGTATTCCGTTCACTTTTTCGTCCAATCTATATTCCCTCTAGCCGTGATCCTTACAGAACCCCAAACCTCTCCCTCTACTGACATATCCCCATTTTGTTTCCCTGGTTGCCATCTCCTTCCGTAACAAGGGTGGCACCTGTTGTTATATCAAATCTGAATTTGCAGTTGACACTATTATGAACTTCCCTTCAGCTAATTCTGATTATTCCTTATATAAACTAAATTATCTGAATATTACCAACTCTAACTGTGTAGTTTATCGCTCCACAAATGCTTCTTCAGAACCCAGCATATGTGACTCGACATTCACACACTTGACTAATCTTAATTTCACCTTTACCACTGAAATTGCCGTTTGGGGTGATTTTAACATCCATAATGTAGAATGGTTATTGCATTCTGTCGGGACTGACGATCCTGATCTAGGATGCGAGTTGTTTGTAGAATTATTTAATGTAACGTAATTGGTAAAACAACCAATTAGAATACCAGATAATCCTGGAAATAACCTCTGTTTCTTGGACTTATTCCTGACGAATAATCCAGGTAAATGCAGGATAAAAGTACTATCACCACCTGGATCCTCCGGCCACAATCTCATCAAAGCTCATTAGCCACTTGCCCCAGTCCTCTCCTTTCTGAACCAGTCAGCGTGAACAGATGTCACTTTGATGGAGCAGACTGGAATGAATTTAGAAATTATCTTGCTGAAATTCCATGGCAGTCTTTGTACTCCAGTGACACCAATTCTACCAAGTCCCACTTTAATGACTTTATAAAAGCTGGTAGGAAATTGTTCAACCCAGTCAACAGTTCACTAAAAGATAGGACTCCTCAAAATGGTTCGACAGCAATTATGTCAGAACAACGACCCAAAAATCCTTAGCATATAATTTTTACTTAAAATAAAAATCATCTTAATAGCTCAGTCAGTTTAAAACTGCTAGAAACCATGAAAAAGCAGTACTAAATCTCGCTAAATCAAACTTTCTTCGCAACTTAGCATCCAAAATATTGAATAATCCTAATGACCGTAAAATATTCTGGTCAGCTCTCAGTCCTTTCAATAACAACTTTAACAAGTCATCACCCATTTCCCCACTAAAATCTTCTGATGGTTTATCTATCTATCTACTGCCAGTTGCCTTAATACCATAAAGGGTGCCCACAAACAAATTGCCTCCATGTCGCCCTGAACCCTGCCACTTCACTGCCCTGCTCGCAGATCCCACCCCCACCTCTCTCATATACCTCTCCACTCCATCCCTCTATGTCATCCTTACTTTCCCTTCTCCCTCCCCCCCCTTCACCTCAATCACTTATACTCTCCTCGTCAGTCTCTAGCTCTCCATCCTTCCATATCGCCAAACTACCTCAACGTACTTCTAAAGCTTTCTATCAATCCACACACACACCACAACGCTCCTTCACCTCCTCATTTGTCAATCTGTCTCTCCGTGTGACTGCACATGCTTCCTCTCATATAAGTCATTTCCACTGCTCTCGCTCTTGACTTGTGTCCCTCCAACAAGTTCCAAGCTTCACTTCCATATATCAGAGTTGGTATCACAATACTCTCATGCAGCGACTTATATTACTTCCATGCTCACTTCCCTGATTCTTATCACTGCTTTCAAAGAACCAGGAACATTTGTTCCTTGTTGTACCCTATCAAGCACTTCACCCTTTAAACTTCCAGCCTTACTCATCACGCTACCCAAATACGTAATCGAACTCAAGTTTTCCACTTCGAAATCCAACGTCACTGTACATTCAGTGACTTTTATTTCTCTCGAAAACCATAACTTTACTCCTACATTCACCTTTAGATTTAGGTTCTTATACACCCTCCCAAACTCATTCATCAAGCCTTGCAGCTCCCCCTCGTCTTCATTGTCAACACAGTATCATCTGCAAACATCAATACAGAGAGTTTCAAAACACTGCCCTCTCTCATTAGGGCCACTCCAACATCCACTGCCCTACCTAGTATTTCTTGTAAGTCTATATATAGACTGAGCAACCATGGAGACATGATACATCCCTGTTTCAATCCGACCTTCACATAGAAAAATTCACTCGGTTCACTGCAATATGCACTACAGCCTTAGCATCCTCATATATTTTCTTCACGGCATTCAACAACTTCCCATTTACTCCATATATTCTTATTACATGCTTCATTGATTGTCTATCCACCCTGCCATATGCTTTCTCTAAATCCATGAAGACAGTATACAACTTCTTTTCCTTCACTATAAATTTTTTCACTAAAGACCTGAGAATGAATATCTAATCCACATTAGATTGGAGATGTGAATGGAAAAGTAGGGAATGTGAAGGTGGACGGAGTAGTTGGTGAGTGGGGTGTGCCTGCAGAGATGGATGGGAATGGCAGTGCTTTAGTGGACATTTGTGCCGGGAGGGGGTTTGCAATAGCTAATACCCTCTTCACGCACAAGATGATCCATAGACATACATGGCGAGTGATGAGAAGGGTGCATGGTGAACTGAATGAAAGGAAGGCAATGATTGATTATGTGTGTGTGGATGAAAGGATGAGAAGGTGTGTACTGGATGCAAGAGTATATAGAGGATGGGTGAGTGGACTTTCGGTGGTGGTCAGAATCTAAGTCCAAACAAAATGGAGAAATAGGTGAAGGGAAGGAGAAGAAGAAGTAGTTCTTACAAGGAGAGTAGAAAAGTTACAAGAGGATGGAAAAAAGGTAGAATATAAGAGGGAAGTGGCAGAGCGATTGGGTAAATATAGCTTGGAGCAGATGGGGGACGTGGAAGGTGTGTGCAAGATATTCACAGAAGAAATCTTTGCAGCATGTGAGGTGGTGTGTGGTATGAAGAGAAGACGAAAGGGTTTGCAAGGAACAGCTTGGTGGACTAAAGAGGTGAGAGAGAGGATGTGGCACAAAAGAAAAAAACATATAGTGAGTGGATGAGAAACAGGGGCATCGAAGGAGTTGAGAGACGAGAGGGAGAGTTATATGTAGAGAGGAAGAGAGAGGTGAAAAGATTAGTAAGAGAGAGTAAGAAGAGAGAGGACGAGGAATTTGGAAGGAATTTGAATGTAAAGTGGAGGGAATGTAAGAAAATGTTCTGGAAAGAGATAAAGAGAGTTAGACAGGGTGCAAAAGAAGTTAGCTGGGCAGTGAAAGATAAAAATTGTAGATTACCAGTGGAAAAAAATGACATTTTCTAGTTATAATAACTACTCAACAACACCTCCCTCTTTATACCCTTACAGCGAAATACAATGAAAATCATCGTGCTTTACATCACTTTGCGCACATATACATTATGCTGGATTACGTGACCAAGGCACATATTCCCATCCACTCGAGATTTTATATTATAAAAAGACTTAATACTAGTAAATTATAGTAGCAAAAAAAAAAAAAATGACTTAGCAACTAGGTAACTTAATCTATGTTGTGGTCACGTCCACATGGTAACAACTATGTCCAGGCCACACACTCTCACTTAACCGAACTTTTGGTCATATAAAATGAACTAGATACAACTCATTATCACTTCCGGGCAGTACATCCACCCACGGTTAGGGAAGACCAAAAGTTCGGGCGATTGGACCTGAACTCCTCAGAAATACCCAGTACCCATACTTAACACACACGGTTTGTAAGTTCACCAACCTGACCCGTCTCCCTCAATACTGCTACTGTGGGGTGTTCCACACACTCCTTGCTCGTGAGGGGAAACCAATCTACACACCTCCAAAACACCAACCAACGTGTCCTATACTGCGACTGTGGGATATTACATAAGCTCCATGCTCGAGAACAGTCAGCAGCTATCGTGTCCACACAAAAAAAAATCACAAGGAGAATGTCCTGCTACAAGGAGAAACTTTGTGCTTGGCTAAAAGTAACACGAGCCACTCCACTACGTTCTGTCCAGAAAGACCAAGCGAAACTTACCTACCTCTCCTAACATGTGAGAACCCCATAGTTAGACTTCTCCAAGCCCTATAGAGAAACTGGAAACTTCCCCTCTCTCTCTGAGCAATCCTATACTGCCACCAGCATTCGAGGTTTTCAAAGCAAGTAGGAAACCTCCAGGCGGAGACCTTCAGGTGGAACTTCCCCTCACATGTACAATTCCCTAACTCTGGGGAAAAAATAAAAGTCCTAACTGTGATAGCTCATTTCCCTAACTGAACCTAACAACCTACCCTAAAGAAAAAAAAAAAAAAAGAATCGAGGTAAGGCAAGAATGACGGTCTATACACCGTGGTGCACTTGATTTGACAAACATACAGCTTCCACGTCTCATCTTTCCAAAAGCTGGACATACCCTAAACAACTGCTCAACCCTATTAATCAACCCAAAATGACAACTCATAAGTACTGGTAGAAAAAATAAATACGCAGATACAGTCCGGAGAGACCTGGAAGGGCATACCTGACTCCATGTTCCCAGCCAGTTAAGGCCAGGACAAGACGTGTTCAGAGAGAGAAAAAAAAAAAAAGAGTATATACAATATGCCATACACCCATCATCTACATGTACTGCAACCTCTCAGGCGGTCTCCGGGGTCTTACACTAGGCAATACCTCTTCCTCTTCCTCACTGGTCAAAAACTTGTGATCCACCATAGTCAATAAGGCATCTATCTCAATATATCTTTTGACCTTTTCAGCTGCCCTACTCAAGATGGTGCCATCAAACACATTTTCTAACTCATGGGCTCTACCCTGATCGATAACATTGACTATCTTGTAAGGACCCTGCCATTTTCTATTTAGCTTTGATGCCGTACAAGGCATGCACTCTTTGACATAGATCCAAACTAATTCACCTGCTTCTAGAGAGTCATTCCTACGTGACTCATTTGCCCTGTTAAGGTATCCTGCTGTCATCCGACGTTGTGTCTCTTTGAGTATCTGTTTGACCTCTATTTTCTCTACACAGTCTTCATCAGTGGGCAACCGCAAATCTCCTACCTCGCGATGTGGATGACGACCATAAAAAGCAAAGAATGGTGATGTACCTAGGGACATATGCACTGCTTTGTTCAACGCTTTCTCAGTGTTGCACAGGTGCATGGGCCACGTATTCGGGTGTTCTTGGCTCAATATTGCCAGTACTGTCATTAAGGTCCTATGTGCTCTCTCAATAACTGAATTTCCTCAGGGATGGTAGGGTAGACAGAATCCTTACTTAATCCCGGCTCTCCTACAAAAATCTCTAAACTCTGCGCTGATGAATTCTCCTCCATTGTCCATGATGGCTACCTGTGGCTTGCCATACCTACAGATGTCCTTCTTAAATACTTCAACTACGAATTTGGTGGACTTTGTACGAAGGGGGTAGATACGTAGGTACCTAGAAAAATGGTCTATCACCATGAGACAATAACTGTGACCATTCCTACTATTATGCAAATCTATGAGATCTATTGCAACTCTCTGACCATTATCATCTACTGGTGGCAATTCCTTCAAATGGTGCACAATCTTCCCGTGACCCTTGAACTGCTGACATGACTTGCATGGTTCAACAAAATGTCGCACATCAGTCAGTAGAGATGGCCAATAGAAAAACTGTCTTGCCTTGGCTACCGTCTTGCGTTCTCCTAGGTGTGAAGGGTTATGAACATTTGAACAGGTAATAGCAACTAAAGACTTGGGTACTACCATGCACAACCTCGACTTTCCCATTTCTTCTCTCGGACATACAGAATCTCCTCGTTCATTTCGAAAGCGTAAATGGGACGATTACCAGACAACTTCCTGGGTAACTGACCTCCTTCTAAATACTGAATTACCTGCCTCCACCTCAGGTCTGCTCTTTGGGCTTCCCTGATCTTGTCCATCGTAAGGCCCAGCCACCGAAATTCTGCATTAGATTGGGTTATATCTGAGGCCTCCTCAATTGCTCCTACTGGTCTACTCAAAGCATCTGGGACATAATGATTCACACCCTTTTTATATCTTATCACAAAATTGTAGTCTCTCATCTCCAACAAATAACGTGACATACGTGGGCATTTAGTCTTTTTCTTAAAGATGGTGGTTAATGGTCTATGGTCAGTGATGATGGAAAAGGGTTTGCACCATAAATAGTGACTGAAAAATCTACAGGCACTCACTACTGCCATAGCTTCCTTGTCTGTTACTGAGTATCTTTTTTCTGTCGGGGTAAGTTTCTTTGAAAAGTATCCAATAGGTCTCAGATCTTTCTCGCCCTCCAGCTGCATAAGAGCTCCGCCAATGTGCGAGTCGCTAGCATCTGTGTGTAACTCAAACAGTTTAGTTAAATCTGCCTTTACTAGTACTGGAGCCGACACTAACTTTTGTTTAATAACTAAGAATGCATTCTCACACTCCTCTGACCATTCAAATTTTGTGTCCTTCCTAAGCAAATTTGTGAGAGGACTGGCAATGGCAGCAAAGTCAGGAATGTGTTGCGATAGAAGTTACACATGCCCACAAAGTGTCTCACTTTTTTGGCCTTCGTTGGTCGTGACATCTGTTCAATGGCTTCGAGATTCTTACTGTCAGGGCGTACTCCTTTCTCCGACACTACATGTCCCAAGAACTTAATTTCTCGCTTTATGAAAGAGCATTTACTAACATTCAGCTTCATTCCAAACTCAGTTAATCTGCCAAAGGTAATCTTCAGTCGGTCTAGCATCTGATCGAAAGAGTCTGCCCAAATCACAACATTGTCAAGGTAGTTACGGCACCAACCTTCTCGTGTCATAAAAGACTTTGTAGTTACTTGTAGTGGAGTTATATATATATTAGACTTGTGGACGAGCGGTTGTTATACTTGAGTAGCTTTGTAAGTAGATAATCTTCTTTCCCATTTGTCATGTAGTGACAGGAGAGGTAAAGAATAGTATGGGACTATTTTTATTTGTCTTGGAAATATTAACAAGTCTCTCACACAGAGCGAAGTATAAAGTAGAGTCCCGCTAGCTATCTCTCTGTCTCGCTCTCTCTGTCTCTCTCTCAAGTTGATAAGCCCTTCTCCCTGTGACCTGTCTGTTCTATGGCTAGCTTCCTTCTGAGCTCTCTTTCCTAAATTCTGGCGAAACAGGAGTCATATCACATGTGTTCCTTGTGATTGGAAAGTTCTAGAAGCCTGTGTGTGAGTATGTGTGTATGTGTGTTCACCTGGTGATCGCTGACCAACTAACTGCATCATCTCCTGACTCTTACTTCCTAGTCTGTCGTCAGCTTTTCCTCAGTGTAACTTGCAAGATCATTTCCCATTCCCAGGCTCGCATAGAGCTGTCTATCTATCTATTTATCTATCTATCTATTATGATTTGTAATTATAATATGGAGTCCTAATATATGCTCGGTCACGCGAAAATGGCGTACCATCAACAGTTAATAGTCATAACATATTAATACATATTATATACATATTATAATGAACTTATAAGCTAATTAAGTGAAATACATAATATTGTAAAAGTAACATAATTGCATGAATATTGTATACATATAATATTTATAGTAAATAGTGATTATTCAGTAAAATTACATTTTAAACAAGTTGTATACATATTTGAATAAATGCATTAAAAGTAAATTATTTAACTGTAATACAGTATGTACTTGGGTTATTGTAGTGAAATGCATACATGCAAGAAGAAAAAAAAAATAGTTTGAAATTAAGATTATGGAAAGAGTTATTAATATTTCATTTAAAGATAATGGTACTGGTATGCCATACATGGGTCATTCTTCTTTGTATTTTTTTTTCTTTATATATATATATATATATATATATATATATATATATATATATATATAGATATATATATATATATATATATATATAATTAATACTGTATACAAAATATGTACACTTCATTCAGGGGTTAACTTGGATGTTAACTCTCCCCCCACTAAATAATTACTCCAAATTAGCAATTCTTGCATGCATTCTGTGCATTGCGAACAGCAGTACTGCAACTACAATGCAGACGATTATAAAGACAGTAGGTGCTGGGCTATACACATAATATGGGTTGAACATACTCAAACTCAAATCTTCCCAGGGCTTCATTGTTTCATTGATCAGTTGCATAGTTTCAAACTTAGGTGAAGTCAACTTAATACTTGTGCTCATGTTTAAGTCCATATCAGGCAGTGGGTGGAAATGTTTGTGTGTATGATTGAGAATGGCGTAGTGATTGATGGTGGATAAAGTAGACATGGCTGGTGTAAATACCGCACAGTAGTCTGGTGCTATGTATAATCCTGATGCTGAAGTATGAGATGGTGGTATATCTGGACAGACTATGTAAACTGATGTGTTATGAGGGAAATAAAAAAACTGTGAGTGTCCAATGCGTTGATGGTGTACAAGTTTATCTGGAGCAAAAGTGAAGTTGCAATGATTATGAATATTGTCATTTCTGATGATAGCCATTTCACAAGGGACTGTATCAGTAGGCTGAAACGTGAAAATGTACGCAGGACAAAGATGAACAGCATGTAAGGCTGTGCGGCAGTTTCGTTCAATCGTTGATTCACTTGCGAAAGTGACAGTGTCCCGTCTCTTGGAGACCATGATGAGTTCGGTGTCTGTGTTGTTGTTGATGATGACCAAAGTGTTGTTATTTTTATAGGGGAATGGATGTATTTGGTATACTGTGAACAGGTCTTCAGTTATGAATGGTACATGAACTACTACTGATGTTGGTGTTAGTGTTGCTTCTAAATATGGGTAATATTGCATGAATTCCCTACTGCAGAACAACGGCTTCAATTTATGTTTATGTATGCCTTGACTAACTATCTGACGTAGCTCATGAACTAGGAGTAAGTCAATTGTGATCTTGCCATCACCAGCATTCGAAATTCCTTGCATAAGTGCCCTGAAACGATCTCTAGTGTTCTCTAATTGTAGTAGAATCGTGTCAATATGTTCTGTGATGATGGAGAAGTGTTGGAAAAGTGTAACGTTTCCCTCCATTTCATTTATTTTATCTACACTCTCGAGAGCTATGTTTTCTGCTTTTTTCAGATTTTTCACAATTGTCTTCATTGCTGAGTTCTGTCCTGTGATGAATTTATCTTGGTATGTTAGTACCTGAGCTATCTTATTAAATTTGTTGTTTATTTCTTTAAGGTCATCCTCTGTAGCCAATCCAAAGATGTTTCCAAGAACTGCGCCACCCAGGTCGAACAAACCGAGCTTTTGGCGAGTACGTGTGATGTTGTTCCTGTCGCTCAGTACCTCCATAACATAAGATGGGAGATCTTGGATCATGATGAGCATAGTTGACTTTGCCTGTTCTAGTTTCCATTTCGCTAATTTTACCATTTCATTCACTTCCTTGGTGTTATGTGCTTGTGAAACATAATTTCCTGTCATGAAGTCCAGAGTTCGCATCGGCGTCGCAAGTCTGTCTAGATAAGTAGGTAATTCATACAAGTAATCTAGACTTATTTCAGTACTCATGACGTCCTTAACGATTGTAGTCGTGGCCGTTAGAGCTATGAGGCATCCTTGTCGTACTATGTGTTGGGGGTCTAAGTGCGCATATCCTCTTGCTATGTAGAGGAGAATCCATAGCATAAGTCCCTTCATCGTAACCTACCGAAAAAAAAAAAATCTATTAATTTCCTAATATGGTCATGCTGTGGTCGATGATAATGATGATGTGCGTTACGGTTGATTGTTATTTCATTTATAGAAGGAGTTTAAATCGATATTTAATTCTCGTAAATGATGTACTGTAGATCTGATTGGAACAGTTGCACCTATGTTCGATTGTTTGGTATATGACCTTAATTTCTTTTTGTAATCATTGTTGTGTTCTTGCTTGGTTTCCTGAGGTACGTTCGCCTGTTCGGTTGTATCCGAGGCTGAATAATTATGGGATAATTCCCTTGAAACTCGTTTTAAATGGTCAATATGAACTTGTTTCTCCTCGCCACTTGAAAGAGACTTAATTAAAACTTTGTTTGCTTTTATGTTAATTACTCTGTATGGGCCCTCAAATTTTGGGGATAATTTATTGTCTCTCGTATGATTGACACCGTAAACAATGTCTCCTAAGCTGATAGGTGAATCTTTTGCCTTCTTGTTAAATGCCTCCGTCATTTCTTCCTTGAACATCGTTAATTGTTTTTTGACTCTTTTGTGTATGTCCTGGAATTCACGTAAACGGAGTTTAGAGTAATCATCGTAATTGTATATAGGCATGCTGTCACCTTCTAGGAGCTCATATGGTAATTTTTTATCTGTGCCATATATAATGATATTTGGTGTGTCACCGATGGATTTATTTATAGACCCATTAATTGAGGCTTCTACTCTGGGAATCCAATCATCCCAGCTTGCATAATTTTCACTGAGAATGTGTCGTAGCACATCTAATACTTTTTTATTTTCTCTCTCTACCAACCCATTCGATGCTGGGTGATATTCCAAAACGTTAATCTTTTTGATGTTGTATTGTTTACATATTTCTTGTAAGATCTCAGAATTAAATTCTCCTCCATTATCACTTATTAGTACCTTTGGGGTAGTAAAGCGACATATTACATTATCTGTTATTGCCTTTGCTACTGTCTCTGCTGTCTTACCTTTAATTGGAGCTAAAATGACATAACGGGAAAAATGATCCGTTGCTACGAATAAGTATAGGTTATTATTGTATGATAATGGCATCTTGAGTAAATCAACAGCGACAACGTCCCATGGTTGATGTGATACAGGGTAATTACCCATCGGTGCAGGTGTGATTGGGTATCCTTTGTGTTTCGCACATGATTCGCATCTGTCTATATGATTGTTTATATCTTTTCGTAATGAAGGCCAGTAATATAATAGCTGGGCTTGGTTGAATGTCTTATCCTTTCCAGGATGTCCTGCATGTGGGCTGTCGTGTATCAATCGTAATACTTGGGGTATCATGTCATTAGGTACTACCAACTGGTTAGTATTTCTTTGGCGTTTTGGTTGTTTAGAGTTAATTTTGTATAATGTATTATTGACCATTGTGAATTGTTCAAGTGGGACATGCAGTTTGGGTAATTGTATGTCATCTCCACTTTCTAACTTGTATCACTTTAGACCATATTGGGTCAAGTCTTTGTGCCTTTGCGATATCCTCGTGGTTTGGGATATTTCCTTTGAGATCTAACACCGCGACCTGAATTGTGTTTGGGTTCCTAGATAATGCGTCAGCTAGTATGTTCATTTTACCCTGTATATAATGAATTTGTACATTGTAGTTTTCAACTGTACATTTCCATCTTGCTCTCCTCCCAGAAAAGAGTTTTTCTTTAAACATACCCACCAGTGGTTTATGGTCGGTGAATAAGTGGATTTCGTAACCATATACCAAATCTCGAAACTTTTGTAATGCAAAAACCACTGCAAGTGCCTCTAAGTCAGTAGTGCAATAATTTTTCTCTGCACCTCTTGTTTGTCTGCTGGCAAATGCAATTGGTTGATTCTTTCCTCTTTTATCTTCCTGCATCAGTACAGCCCCTAATCCTTTAACTGATGCGTCTGTACAAATAAATGATTTTGTGTAATCTGGATATGCTAAACAAGGTGCATTTGTTAGTTTAATTTGTAGATTGTTAAATGCCCTTTTTTGTTCTTCTTCCCATTGGAATACAGCATCTTTTTTGAGTAGTTGGAATAGAGGAAAGGCTATATGAGAGAACTGTGGTACGAATGACCTATAGTACGGTACCCAGCCAGACCTAAAAATTGTCTAACTTCGTCAGTCGTAGTGGGTTCAGGAAAATCTCTCACTGCCTGTATTTTGTCATCAGTGGTGTGAATACCATCAGAACTTAATTTGTGGCCTAAGAAATTTATTTCCTTAGAGCAAAATTTGCATTTAGAAAATTTAATTTTTAAACCAGCATCACTAAGCTTTTGTAAGAGTAAGTCTAATTTCCTGAGATGATCCTTAATATTCTTCGTTGCGATTATAATATCGTCAAGATAAACAAATATTCCTTGTCCCAAAATTCCGGACAATACGTAATTCATAAGACGCTGGAATGTGCCTGGGGCTGTCCTCAGTCCCATTGGCATTCTTGTATATTGATAATGGCCTCTGTTTGTTGAAAAGGCAGTGTATTTACGTGACTCCTTAGATACCGGAATCTGATAATAGCCGTTTAGGAGATCGATGGTCGAGAATATATTATTCTCAGGACCAATATTCTGTAGAACATCGCTGAGCAATGGCATGGGAAATCTGTCTGGGATTGTGTGATTATTTAGTTTACGGTAATCTACTACCGCACGCATTTCTCCATTTCGTTTGGGCACGAAGAATAAGGGGGCATTCCACGGGGATACTGAAGGCTCAATAATTCCAAGTTTTAACATTTCATTGACATACTGATTTGCAAGTGTACGTTGGGAGTGTGGTATGCGGTAAGCTGGTACGAAAATTGGTGGTGTTTCTGGGTGCACATTAATCATGTGATTAATCAAGTTAGTACACCCTAATTGTTCTCCAGACAATGCTACAGTGTCCCTGTGTGTTTCCAGCAGGGTTAACAAATCATTTTCTTCATCAAATTCACCTGAGTGAATTAAATTCTCTTTTATTCTTTCTCTATCCGTAGATTTTAACTCACTTGTCACTCCAGCTATAACTATTTCCTTCACAGGGGCGGGACATTTTTCAATATTAACTAAGCAAGTTCCCTTTTTCAACTGAACTTCCCCATTCATGTGATTAATTATGAATATCTGAGTTTGCCCTTTGTCGTTCGTATGACATAATGCGTTTTCTACTGACAATCCCTTTACTTTACATAATTCTTCTAAGACAAGAACAGTACTATTCCGTAATTTGCTCTTTATGGTAACCTTCATGTATGAATTAGGTGGTATAACTAAATCATTAGTGAGATAGGCTGGAAAAATTGATAAATCAGTACTGTTATCTGGGTCACTAATTCTGGAGGATGGGGTTGGTGGTGGGAGTGGATCTATACACTCATTTGTTTGTGTATGTTTGTTTAGGCCTTTAATATTACCAATACTTTTTGGCTCTCTTCTACCAATCGGTGAGGGCTCTGAAGTTATTTCCTCTATGAATTCATTATCAAAGTCTATTCCATTCATTTGTGGGAGTATGGTTATGTTCTCAGCTCTCATGGATCTTAAGCCCAGTAACATATGAGCTTTAATTGCTAAGTTTTCAACGATATAGAAAAATGCAGAGAATGGTCTTGTAGTCTCTGTGAAACTGATATTTAATCTTATCATACCTTTCACTGTAATCTCTTGTCCATCTACTGTGTATAAATCTAAATCAGCTTCATCCAGAAAAGTTACTTTCTTTTTATTTTTAAGAATTCTATTTAGTTCTTCATGTGTTATTAAGTTCACTGGAGAGCCTGTATCTAAAAATAAGGAAACGTTTTGATCCTCACATACAGCTGGTATCAAGATACACTCATTTCCCAACATGCCTCCTATGTGAAGTTTAGACTTGTTTTTCTTTACGTTTGTTCGTTTTTTGTCCTGACTTGGTCTTCCCCCGATTTGAACAGACACAATTTTTTCTACTGTTTTGCAATCACTGGTCCAGTGCCCTTGGTATCTATGATGCCTACAGTAAGGACCAAATCCTTGTGTCTTTTGTTTGTCCTCTTTTGCCTTGATAAAGCATTCATACCTTGTGTGTCCTGGTTTTGCACAATAATGACATAGAATGGACCTATCCCTTGACTGTGACCTACGATGTGATTTCCCATAAGAAGTGTTGTTTATGGCGCGAGACCTGCTTGGGCTGCGCGAAAACTTATGAAACTGCCTGTAGCACGGCGTCTGTGAACGAGGCCTTGTCATGTTTGGTTGTTTGGTCTGCCTGCTTTCTGGTCGCGATCGATTTTGTTCTCTGTTTGGGGTCAGTGTAGATGTTTTCACAGCTGATACTGTCTCAGGTACCCTCATTCTACTAGAATGTGCGGGTGTGTCGACCATACCTGCTTTACTGCACTGCATCTCTACCTCGTTCATTAAGTCTAGCAAGCACATTCCTGGGGTGTACGCGATCGTCTTGGCGATCTTAAGGGTCCTATCAGGTAATTTACACAAGGCAGCTACATAACCAATGATGTCCACGACGAGGTTTGGGGACATCTTTCCATCATCTGTTATCCAATTAGAATTTTCCAAAGTAACTAATAATGTTCTCTTGATTGTGGAGATATCAGCAGTTATTTCAATGAGCACATGGTTTGTAGTGTGCTCCCTTACAAGATCTACAATTTTATGTAATTCTGGAATTATACCTGGCAAGAAGTTCATACCTCCAGAAAATTTCTTCAAAAATTCAGTTTTAAATTCATCATATGTCCTAGCACGATGGAGCTTGTCTGAGCGAAGCAAGTTGCTCGCTGGACATCTTTCCTGGCTTATGCAAGATGAAAAAATAGCAATTTTCTCTTGTTCATCTAGTATGTGGCGCTTGATGAACATTTGTTCGCACTGACTGACTAATGAAATGACATCAATGCGATCTTTGTCTGTGCCAGAGAATTTTGGGGCAGTTTTATCCTCGTGATACACAAACACTTGAGGCGTGGTTGTTAGATCAGCGGTATTTGTTTCTTGATTCATTTTCACTGTTTGCTCTGTTAATTCAACTTGGACGTGTTTATCGTTGTATGAGGGAATGGTGGAATATGTACGACCGGACCAGTGAACCCTGTTAAGTATATTGGCATACGTTTGCCAGTCAGCGACAAAGTCCGCACTTGCTACGTCAGAGGGGGTTTCCCACTCATCATCTGAAACTCCCGTATTTGTTCCTTGATCTTTAGTGTGTGGTGAGGTTTGTACAAGGGGTGGGTTGCCTTGGGGCTTTCTTAATTGTGAGTCTGTTGTTGTGGCAAATTGTGTGTCATCTGGTGTGTTGCCTTGGTGCTCTCTTAATTGTGAGTCTGTTGTTGTGGCAAATTGTGTCATCTGGTATTAACGTGGGTGGTGGCGAAAATATTCCTGTCATTAAGATATGGTGTTATGAAATACGCCTCTTGTTTATTTATGTCCTAACAAAATAGATGAGTAAATTAGTTGAAATAAATGATAGATAGTGAGTGTATAAGTGTATATATGGAAATAAGTAAAAAAAAAAAAGTTGAATATAGCTAATTTTAGCACTGAGAAGAAATGAGTAAGTATAATTTTACCCACTTGATACAGATCGTAGAGGTGTGTCGATACAAAAGTCGATCTCGGAAGAAAAATGCAGGTTTGATTGAAGATCTCTTGATAATTCTAGTGGTGTGTTGATGGATGATATTACTCAGGAAATTCCATGGCCTGGTGCTTGTGGTGGTTAACAGCTGTCCCAGGCAAACCTCACCATAGAATTTCCAACTCAACTGTGAAAATAAATGAGTATGAGTAGGAGCTATGTGAATAATGAGTAATGAGTAGTGGGTGAGAGGTGCCTGGTGCTTGGCATGGCAGACTCGCGTTGTGATGTCATCTCAGCACATGGTGATGTCGGCTTCCCACACTGGTAGCTGTGGTGAGTAAATGAGTAGCGATGAGTAACTTGAGTGAAGATGAGTGAGTAAGATGAGTTGTGAATATGGACTTGGTATTTGCTTCGTCGTCTTGACCTCTTGACTCCTGCGTCAGCAGTGGAAGTTGGGTGGATGTAGCAGAGAGAGGAGGGTGAGGTCTGGTGGTTACGAGTTATGAGTCGCGTCTCACTCTTCGTTTGTTTGTTCCGTTCCTCCTTGTCGATGGCTTCTCGGTCCTTTTTTCTTGTGATTTACTCGTTGTAGGATGAAGACTGCCGCTACTTGTAGGTGCGTGTAGAAGATTATACAGACGACTCGTAGAGTTGTTACTTGTAGTTGATTGTAGATGGTTGTAGTTCGCTGGTTCGTCATAGAAGTTGCAAGATTGTTTTTTTTTTTTTTTTTTTTTTAAATAACAGAACGGAGGAAGGAAAAACAAATGGAGAAAAAAAATAATCCATACACCAGATTACTGGTGTCCTCTGTTCATAAAATATCTGTAACAGTTAGACTTGAACAGTTGTAGGTTGAAATTTGGAGGAAAACAACTCTGGGGAAGCGAGTTCCAGAGAGATGCAGTTCGGGGAATGAAAGAATTCTGATAGGCAGAAGTTCTGCAATATGGATGAGTGACATTCCAGTCATGAGCGCTACCAGATGCCCGTGTAGCACGAGGGAAGGCATGGGGAGGTGGCATCATGGACGCAACTTCGTCTGAGCATTTGCCAAAAAAATATCTGTAAAATAATGCAAGGGAGGCAACATTCCTTCTTACTTGCAGGGGAGGTAGTTTATATGTAATGGCAGGGTTGTTAATGATTCTAACAGCTTTATTCTGAATTTTGTCTAGTTGTCTTAATGCAACCTCTCCACAACCATTCCACAAGGGTGAGCAATATTCAAGCTGAGAGAGCACATGACTCTTATAAATTATAGCTAACTGCTCATCGGCGAAGAAGTTACGGATTCTGTACAATAATCCAAGTTTCTTTGAGGCGGTTTTAGCAAGTGATCTGACATGAGAGGTCCAGCTGAGGGCACTGTTAAGTGAGACACCAAGAATTTCAATACTTTTGGAGATGGGAATATTAGTAGCATTGAAGGTAATGTACGAATCTGGCAATATCTGTCTATTAGTAAACTGTATATATTTAGTTTTGCTAGCATTAAAAGAGACAAGGTTGTTTTGTCCCCATTCACTGATTGTAGATAGATCTTGATTTATGGAGATGGCTGTGTTGAGTTGAGAGGTAGAGATATTAGACTTTGTAAATGGATGTCTGAGTGTGAATGAACTATGTAGTGTTGAGTCATCTGCATATGAGTGAATGGGATTGTGAGTGACAGATAAGAGATCATTAATATGAACCAGAAATAGGGTTGGCGCCAGTACTGATCCCTGCGGCACGCCGGCGTTAATTGAGTGGAAATTCGAATATACATCATCTACTTTTACTCTTATTTTCCTGTCACTAAGATATGAAGAAATCAAAGGAACAAAAGACGTTAGTCCATAGCAAGGGAGTTTAGACAGCAGGGAACGGTGCCATACTCTGTCGAAAGCTTTAGAGATATCAAGAGCTACTGCATGAGTTTCTCCAAAAAGATCAATTGATTGATGGATGGTATGAGTTAAGAGATTGAGTATGTCAATGGTGGATCTTTCGTGGCGAAAACCGTATTGTCTATCATTAATTAAGTTGTTGGATTCAAGATGTTTAACAATATGCTTGTTAATTAAAGTTTCAAATACCTTACCAAGAGAAGATGTGATAGCTATTGGTCTGTAATTGGAGGGTCAGACGAACTTCCTTTCTTCGGAACTGGGTGGATATTGGCTTCTTTCCATGAATTTGGGAATAAAGAAGTACGTATGCATAGTCTGAATAATTTAGCTAGGACAGAGGCAAGTTCAGGGGAACATTTTTTCAAAACAATTGGCGGAATTCCATCTGGACCTGGAGCTTTGTTGGTAGGTAAATTGTCTAGGATGGATTTTACAAATCTTGTCTGTATTTTAAGTGGGGCAATTTCGGGAGAATCAAGTTCCAGTACTGAGACATTCTGGCTGGTATCATCTATGGTAGAGTTTCTTGCAAAGGTACTAGCAAAGATATCTGCTTTCCCACGTGGGTCATTTGTAATATTGCCATCTGAAGATTTTAGTGGGGGAATGGAAGATGACTTGTTAAAGTTATTATTGAAAGAATTAAGAGTTGACCAGAATATTCTATTGTCATTAGGGTTGTTAAGTAGTTTTGATGCTTGCTTTTGAAGAAAGTTTGATTTAGATAGATTTAATACAGCTTTTGCATGATTTCTAGCAATTTTAAATTGGGAGAGTGATTCAGGTGTTTTTTATTTTAAGTATGAGTTATATGCTAATGACTTTTGGGCTGTTGCTCTGGCACAATTGCCATCAAACCATTTTGGAGAGTTTGATCTTTTAGTGAATTGTTGACTCGGTATGAATAAATCCATACCAGCTAGTACTAAGTCACAAATGTGGGACTGGGTAGAATTGGGATCACTAGAGAAGAAAGACTGCCATGGAACATCAGCAAGATAATTTCTAAATCCATCCCAGTCTGCCCTGTCAAAGTGCCATCGGGTCACCCTGACAGGTTCGGAATGGGGAGGTGTAGGAGGGTTAACTAATGAGGCTTTGATGAGATTGTGGTCAGAGGATCCAAGTGGTGACAGTACCTCTATCCTGTATTGATCTGGATTATTTGTCAAGAATAAATCCAAGAGATGGGCATTATGGTCAGGATTATCAGGTATTCTGGTTGGTTGCTTTACCAACTGGGTGAGATTAAACGATTCCGCAAACAGCTCGCATTCTAGATCAGCGTCGTCAGTCCGGGCAGAATGCAATAACCATTCAACATTGTGTATGTTAAAATCACCCAAAATGGTAATTTCATTGCCAAGGGCAAGGTCAAGGTTACTCAACTGAGTGGATATGGAATCAAATACACTGGGTTCCGAAGAAGCATTGGGGGAACGATAAACTACACAGATATATTTGGTAATGTTTTGGCAATTTAATTTATATAATGAGTAATCAAAACTGGATGAAGTGAAGTTTAAAATAGTGTCAACTGCATATTGGGATTTGATATAACAACAGGTGCCGCCCTTGTTTCGAAAGTTTGTAAGGAGATGGTAACCGGGAAAACAAAATGGAGATATATCGGTAGAGGGTGAGATTTGTGGTTCTGTGAGGAAAAGGGCCAAAGGGGATATGGACTGAAGGAAAAAATGAACTGAGTTTGTATCAATATATTGTTAAACTACTTGCAAGGCGTCCTGTGACCTCTTCACCTCTACTTCAGCGTGATGATCGGGGAGACAGAGGGGGGGTTAGAGAGAACTGTCAGGAGCTATTTGTGAGTTGTTGGTTGTGAGAGGTATTCTTGTTTTCAATCTTGATATTTTGTAGGAATTCAATGTTGATTCGTAGACGAGGTTCGTATACGTTCGCTGCTACCAAATGTCATACAAGACTTTGTAGTTACTTGTAGTGGAGTTATATATATATTAGACTTGTGGACGAGCGGTTGTTATACTTGAGTAGCTTTGTAAGTAGATAATCTTCTTTCCCATTTGTCATGTAGTGACAGGAGAGGTAAAGAATAGTATGGGACTATTTTTATTTGTCTTGGAAATATTAACAAGTCTCTCACACAGAGCGAAGTATAAAGTAGAGTCCCGCTAGCTATCTCTCTGTCTTGCTCTCTCTGTCTCTCTCTCAAGTTGATAAGCCCTTCTCCCTGTGACCTGTCTGTTCTATGGCTAGCTTCCTTCTGAGCTCTCTTTCCTAAATTCTGGTGAAACAGGAGTCGTATCACGTGTGTTCCTTGTGATTGGAAAGTTCTAGAAGCCTGTGTGTGAGTATGTGTGTATGTGTGTTCACCTGGTGATCGCTGACCAACTAACTGCATCATCTCCTGACTCCTACTTCCTAGTCTGTCGTCAGCTTTTCCTCAGTGTAACTTGCAAGATCATTTCCCATTCCCAGGCTCGCATAGAGCTGTCTATCTATCTATTTATCTATCTATCTATTATGATTTGTAATTATAATATGGAGTCCTAATACTCGAAGTAAAGTGGTTAACACTTGCTGCATTTTCCTCGTGAAAATAGCTGGACTCACAGACAATCCAACAGGTAAGTACTTGTATCTGAACAAATTAACTCCATCAAAAAAAGTTATCAAGTCTCGAGAGCTTTCATCCAACCGAACTTGGAGGTAGGCGTCTTTCATGTCAAGGGTGCAGTAAAACTTTTTTCCTGCACTATCCTCTACTAATTCATCTAATCGGGGTAGGGGTTGGATATCTATCTTGACCTTTTTATTAAGAGCCCAATAATCAATACACATCCTTTTACTGCCGTCCGGCTTGCTGGCTAAGACTATTGGGGCTAAATATGCAGTGATCGATTCCTCAATCACATCCTTTTCAATCATCTCGTCAATCATCTCGGAAATTATCTTCTTTGCTTGCTCAGGATGCTGATACAAGGGCATACGCACTGGTTCAGAGTCGATGGTATCAATGTGGGCTTCAGGTACTTTAAGGGTGCCAATTTCCTTCGGACCAAGAATGAACAGTGCATGATTATCCAATATCAACTCTCTCAATTTGTCCCCCTGTGACTGAGACAAGTGTACCCAATTCAGCTCTGTGAGAATCTAATTAAGCACAGCACGACGGTCACTCCCATCATGTGCCTGATCCATGTGTGGCAACAAAGCATTATCTACCCAAACTACTGGTACCACCAGGTCACCTTCTGCCTCGCCTACTGGTCGCACTAATTCAGGTGGACTTCTGTCCTGTTCCTTGGGGCTAAGATAAGTAATATTCGACTCGTCAGCAACATGGTACATCCCCAACACTTGTCCTGGGTTTAGCTTCACTGGTCCCTTGGTTACATTGGCAATGGGTAAATAGCATGTCCCATTCTCACTAACTCTCACACAACAATTTGGTGTTAATGAAGCTTTACCCCTAGCCTTCTGAAATTTACTAACATGTAAGACATCTCTGGGTTTTCTGTCTTTTAATGCAATGGGTACTGACATCAATGTCTGTGCAGGTACCACAGTCCTACACTTCATTTTTACTAGCTCTCCTTCTGCCTTTCTCATATAATTAGACCGAAACTTTATTCTATTCTCTGTCTGGCAAAGCTTATTTCGGACCTCGTACTGCTGACCACCCCAATGCATCACCTGACCTTCTCCATCCCAAGTGAAAATCGCTCTACCAATTAAGTCCGCACCCATGAGCACTTCGGTTGACAAATAATAGTCTGGGACCACTACAAATCGCTGCACTATGCTTGTCTCAGGGGCAATATGCACTACTGATGAAACCTGGTCAACAACAGTTAACTTATTGTTGGATACTGAATGGAATGAACGTCAGGACTTACTAATCTTTAATCCTAATCTATTTGCTGTACTTTCTTTCATCAATGTTGCTACACTACCAGTATCTACAAAAGCTGAAACCTGATACTGTCCCAAAATCAAGCGTATCACTGGAGTGTCTACTTCACCTCGAATTTTTCGAACTTCCTCCACCTCAGTATCTGAAAGGTTCTGACAGCCCTCATTCTGTTCTACATCCTGTATGCTACACACGACATGACCGGCAGGCTGCATTACCTCAGGGGCCTCTAATCATTCCCTAGGCGGTTGGGAGTCTGGATGCAATTGAGAATTCTGCTGTGGGAGGGGATTAGCTGTTGCAGGAGGTATACTTGGCATGCTTCTCTCGTTTTTTTACTCAAGTTAGGTCTACCAGGGCATTTCTCATGTCCCCTTCTAGAGTTAGCTTTCAAGCAATCAAAACAACTTCCTCACTCTGGTTTCCTTGGGCAACTCGCCCGGTCATGTTTACTGCCATTTGAACACCACCCACAAGGCCACATCATAGGTCTGGGTTTAAAGGGTACCTCCTGTACGGGTACTTGAGTCACCGGATGAGCATTGTCAACAACTGCAGATGTGATTCTAGTAAGGGTTGGAATATAACATCAGACCCTTGTTCATCCACAACTTTCGCCACTCTACACTACTGTTTATAACCCCTTTCTCTCTCTAATTCTGAAATTAAGATCTCCATTCCCAGATCTTTAAACAACTCTAATCGTTCCCTAACTTCCTGTGGTACATTACGTAGCACAGCTTTCTTCCACACCTGCTCCACATTGGGAGGGTTAATATGGGGATGTTCTCTACAAATTGCCCCAAAGTTACTCTTGAACTGTCTAACAAATCTCTTAGGTGGATCCTCAAAGTTATACTCCATTTGGGCAAGCTCATGGAATGCATCAGCAATCCCTTCGGGACCTCTGAACTCACGCTGCAACAATGTCTTAATGTCCCCATAAGTACCACCTGCCTCACATAAGCTTAACTCTCCCAGAACATATGTACGCAACTCTGTGTCCATACGTGTGAGCGCTACCACCTTCCACTGTTCTAAGTTAGCAGTCACTGACTCCACCTGCATTAGAAAGTGATCCACCAGGGTCCTAGTATGTAGACCATACATTTCACTCATCCTTAGAACATCAACATCCTTACACTCTAGTACTACCGAATTTCCCTGATAGCTCTGCATACCTCCTACAGGCAAATTTGACCACTGTGGAGTTGACTGCCTAAATGGATTTCCAGACTTTATGGGGGTATACTGTGATGGACCTCCAACCTTGGTCGGGGTGAGTCCGGGTGGGCCTAACATCTCCTCCAAAGCTCTAATACGCTCAAAACACTCATCAGTTGCGGAGGGTTCCTGCTTCACACCTACTCCCTCAGGCATCTCAGTCTCAATGTCAATCAATTTTTCAACACGGGACTCCATCATGAATTATACAAACGTGAGCAACCCCAGGAGGTGAATGCTCAACTACTAAAATGCCCAACTGCAACACCAAGATAGTACACACCACAAATTCACATACCTTATAATTCTACATATAATGCCAAGTACATATACCTTTGAGAACTGGGGGATGAGCTATTACCTTAATTTTACTTAATGACATTCTTCTAAATGATCTATCAATTACTGCTTACCAGTTTAATTACCCTTACATTAATAGGTCATCCCAACACTGTGCCACCACCTGTACTGTCACCTCTGTAGTCCAGACTTTTACGTGGTCAAAAAGGGCAGAAATTCATGTCACTATTGATGACCACTGTGTGCTGGAATGGTCGGGAACTCAGATTGACGGTGACTCTCTCCCACTAGCGGCCTCTTCGGTTGCATTTATTACATTTCAAGTGGTCAAGTTAAGAGTGGTAGCATGTCAAAATGATGGGACCAGTCTCCAACTCGGCCAGCCCAAGCCCAACCTTCGCAATTTCCCCAAAATGGCTTCTAAGGTTACACATTAACGAACTATTAGGTAAGCTCTATACCACCAGTTCTCAAGAGTTATACAAACAATAAAGTTCGAGTGGGAGGAAATGTGTATTAACAAGACCAAAAGGTAGAAATCTTCCCCAGCTCCTTGCTTTACAGATTAAACCTGAATCAGTTGGCACTTTGTTAAAAAAAAAATATATGGTCCTAATATCAAATCCACAAAACTTAGCTCCTTTGTCCCAGTCCAATATGTTTCTTCATAATCGTCCCTCTGAGCACATAGTTCACTGGTCCAGTCCTCTGCCACTGCCGACCTTGACCTCCACACTGGGACCTTGACTCACGCACTGGGACCTTGACTCACTCACTGGGACTTCGACCTCCACACTTGAACTTTGACTCACTCACTGGTACCTCGACCTTCACACTTGGACCCGCTAGAAGTCAATATGTACAATGAATAACTACTCTCCCCAGTGCAAGCAATCCCTTCACATGATCAAGAAAGTCTCTTGATAAACATGAGTTACAAAACTCGGGATCTCAAGTAATAACAGAATAACACATGGCACTACAGACACATAGGTCTGCTCAAAATACTACTTATTGTAGGGATAACATGGAAGAGAAAGTACTATAACAAGTACAGTAAGCATTGAATAACTTTTAGCTCTAACCATGAAAATCATCAATATCATTGTGCCTCACAATGTAACTATGTGAACATTAACACAACATAGCCCTAATAAGTACTGAATTACAAAGTCATCCCAACACAATAAATAATTCACAGTTCCCGGGCACCTGATACTTGGCCCACAAAATCACACATTTATCTGAGACTCAGACAGAACTAGCTAGCATTCTCGTATTCCAGTTACTAAATAATAATACAAAGTACAGTACACATATATATGGGAAATACCTCACTATTCAGCTCACAGATTACCAGAGTGGAGCGTGAAACTCAGGACTCGCTCTTCCAATGGCTAATGGCGTCACCGTTACACACTTCCTGATGAACTACAACACTTGATTCTACCCAAGTCCATTTCTTTATTTCGTCACTATTATCACTCGTGGGATATCATTATTTGCGCTTCAGCATACCAAACAACATTAACCCGCCCCGTCCCGGCCACTTTTCGACCACTGGTACCCCCCAATCCCTGCCATTTTTCGACCCTTTTTTTTTTTTTTGCTTAAACTTTCGCTTTTGGTCAGAAACAATGGCCGGTGGCAAAGAAAGTGGTCCCCGGGGTCCCTAATTAGCTTAACCAGGTATGCCTTGGTCCCACCTGGCCCCGTGTTCTCCCTAGGCGGTGTGAGCCTCAAACGTTTTCTATGGTATTATAAGTTTGGGAAACCAATGAAAGTAAGTAGAAATGAATTTATTACAAACATAAAACCATGTGATAAAAGAGTATATTGGATTTTATACAAAAATAGAGCAGAAATAAGCATTGTACCATCGTGCGAAACGAGCAAAATCGGCCAACTTGGTCACGATGAACCGCTAACATTCTAAAATCATGATACATATAATTTTTTTTTACTTACATAATACTTCTACAATAACATTATACCATTTTACATTTTATTGAACTGTTTTTACGTTTCACAGGCCTTTTGATAACATTTAGCGTAATGTTAGTGCTTATTTACGTAGTGAGTGAACTCGCTGTGACTGTTGTTTCAACTCGTATTGTGCTTTTTCTACTTACATAATACTTTTCTAATATTATTATACACTTTTCAACTTTATAGAACTGTTTTGAGATTATTTCAGGCCTTTCGTAAATATATAGCGTAATAATAGCGCATAATAACACACACGGTGAAGTCGCTATGACAACTAATTCAACTTACAACCTATTTTTGTACTTATATAATAATTCTACACTAACATTACACATGTAAACACTTGATATAATTGATATCACATCATTTCTGAACGTACGATGGAACTTAGCGTCATATTTGCGCGTACTTATACAGGGAGTGTTATCGCGATATCATTTGTTTCATCTTACACTAGTAATCAACTTATAAAATACCTTACTACTAACATTACAACATCTTCCACTGTATATAATTCCTATCACATACTTACTGACCAGAATGTGGGTGTACTCGTGACATCAATTATGACAACCTACAGTAATGTTCAACTTATACGTTTTATTCATGCTAACATTACACCCGTTTCCACTTTATTTCCTTGCTATCACATATTTACTGACCAGATTTACACAGTGGGTGTAGTTTTGATAACAATTCTTTCCACTTACACTAATTCTCATCTTATACATTACTTTTATGAAAAAATTACACCCGTTTCAACTTTATATTTGACTTAGCACCTACTGACTGGCCTTACCATTATCATGAGCGTCATTTCGCCTTCCCACACAGTTTCAGTAGTGTAGGAAATTATGATATTCCTTGAAACAAGGCTGAAGGCACAACGCAACATTGCACTCGACACACTCGTATCTTGTGTCTTTTCTCTGCGTGGATGGTCTGACTGTCGAGTGCCTACATACATGGCAGCGACGCTGGGGTTTAAGACGGTTTGGTTCGGAAGGGATTGCGCTGGGGTAGTGGCGGCCTGCAAGACGTAGGGGAGTCTGAGCAGCACGGGGAGTGCGGGTGCGGTGTGTGGGTCTGTCCTGGGCATGCTGGGCGATTATTTCACGTGCCAGCTCCCTCACAAACCCCTCAAAGGTCTCGGATACTCCGGTGGTCATTGCGTGCAGGTAGTGGGCGTTCAGGACCGTGATGTCGAGCAAGTGGAAAAAGAGTTTCTTGTACCACTTCATCGTGGTCCTGGCACAGTCAACACTTGAAATCATCGAGTCTAACTGATCAACTTGCCTCATGTTCAGATTATAGGCAAGTACAGACTCTGGTTTCCATACGTTGCGCCTCCTCTCGCTACGGTGATCCACGGAGTCTGTGTGGTGCATCAGGGAGCTGTGAACAGTTGATAGGAGGCAAACTTCCCTGTTGTGGTTCCACAGGGTTGCAAGGATGTTATTGGCCTGGAAGAAAACCACCTCATTCTTGTCAAGTTTCCTCCCTATCTTGACCATATGGCGACGGTTTCTCTTGACTGTACCACAGACTCCGGTGTCGTGTTGGTGGAGGAACCTAGCGAGAAGAGGGCTAGTGTACCAGTTGTCCAGGTACAACACATGACCACGATGAAGGTACTCTTCTATCATTGTCTTCACCATGGCCCCAGAGAGTCCTATACTCCGATCTTCTATTATATCTGTCTGTGCGCCCGTGTACAAGACTATGTCTTGCACATAACCAGTCTTACAGTCACACATAACAAAGATCTTGAACCCGAAACGGTGTCTCTTGCTGGGTATGTACTGCCTAAAGGAAATATTGCCTCTCCACAACACAAGACTCTCGTCTATGACGAGGTCTCTGTAGGGATAAAATGAGGAGCGGAACATTTCCCGTAAATGATCAAATATCAGCCTAATTCTCCTCATTTTATCGGTGTTATTTGCATTGGCTGGATCATCTGTATCAAAAAAGTGGAGGCGGCCGAGAATAAACTGAAATCTGTTACGACCCATCACCTTTCCAAAGAAAGGTGTGAGGATGATTGGGTCCGTTGTCCAGTAGGCAAGAATTTGGTTTTTCCTCACCACACCCATCAAGATTACCAGGGCCAAAAATAGGAACATCTCTGAAATAGTCACGGGATAGTCATACTGTTCTGCATGCTTGCTTGTGGTTCCTAACCGTTCACTTTCACGGCGCTGGGATTGTGAAAAAATATTTGTTTGTTCTACTATGCGCCCAACAAACGCCTCACCAAAGAACAAGTTGAAAAAATCTAACCGTGACGACCCAGCATTTACACCTGGAGCCGTGCAACCTGACCGCCACTCCTCAGTGAAAGGGTGAATGATGGGTGTAAAATTACTCCCATCCTCCCAGTTCCACGTGACACCACCGTCTCCAGCCACGTCTCCATCGTCCCCTTCGTCAGGGTGGGGAGGTGAGGGTGGTGGGGGAGGTTGGGGAGGTGGAGAGCGGCGCCTCTCATCACTCACACTTCTCTTCCCTCTCCCTTTTCCTTTACCCTTTCCCTTCCCTTTCTTTCCTTTCCCCACATCCTGGGGCTGTGGGGAGGAAGTTTGGGAATATTCAGGGGCGAAAGAAGTGCTGGGGAGTGACTCAACCTCCTCTCCTCTAGGCCTACGAGCACCACGTGCTCGTGCTGCCTCCCTCAAACCACTGGCCCCTTCACCCCGCACTACCCCCACACCACTCTCACTTTCACCCCGTGCTGCCGCCACAACACTTTCCCTTTCTCCCAGCAATCCCACCACACCACTTGCCACTTCCCCAGACAAAGTACTTTGACCATACCTTATGTGTCGTCTCGCCCCACCTTCTGATCCTCGTGGTGATATTTTCTCCTTTCCCAACCACGCGGCGATATCACGTCCTAGGCCTCCGTCATCCTCATCGTCCTCATCCTCGTCCTGATCAGATTCGTGATGGAGAGATAGCTGTGCACGTGGTTGGGGAGCAGGCTGGCCTTCCCTTGCCTTACGGTATGTCACATACCGCGTTTTTTGGGGTGAAGGGACCTCCTCATCACTGCTACTTATTTCTTCCTCTGGCTGGATGTAATCGCGATCCACCACATCATCATCGAGTGGAGAATCACTGTCTCCAGTGAAGGCTTCCAGGACGGATGCGATTTCCTCGTCTGAGAGACCTTTCCGCGCCATGTCTGACCTGGGTCACTGCTAGCAGGTGAGTGACCGAGACAAGGGCGAGCGCGGGTCACACGGGGTCTAGGACGCTGCCTGCCTGGCGGCAGGTAGGGGAGGCTTGGGTACCCGGGCGAAACGAAAATCTCCCGCGAATTTTGAAAATTGTGGAAATTATGAACCTTGCAATTGCAGGACGTTGAAGTACATCCCCGGGATTAGCTGTGACAAAACGTGAGGACGTGGAAGTACGTCCCCGGGACGGCGCGGGTTAATATCAAATTCCAGAATTCCTTGGGGGAGGGGAGGAGGATGACGCCAGTACCGACCACCCGCCACATATCATGGCTGGTGAGCGAGCGAAACACGCCAAAACTGCGTGATGGAAAGGGGGAGGGGGGGATGACGGCTTACGCTATTTAAAATTTTAATTACTACAGACTCGTGATAGACTCAGTGTGATGTCTTTCCCCTTACAACTGATTACCCGAAAAAAATGACATTCTCTAGTTACAATAACTAATCAAACAACACCTCTCTCTTTATACCCTTACATCGAAAAACAATGAAAATCATCGTGCTTTACATCACTTTGCGCACAGGTACATCATGCTGGATTACGTGACCAAGGCACATATTTCTATCCACTCGAGATTTTATATTATAAAGAGACTTAATACTAGTAAATTACAGTAGGGAAAAAAATGACTTAGCAACTAGGTAACTTAATCTATGTTCTGGTCACGTCCGCATGGTAACAACTATGTCCCGGCCACACACTCTCACTTAACCGAACTTTTGGTCATATAAAATGAACTAGATACAACTCATTATCACTTCCGGGCAGTACAGTGAAAAAGCTACCACATGACAGTATTATTATACCAACTCTGACATATGGAAGTGAAGCTTGGACCTTGTTGTAGGGACACAAGTCAAGAGTGAGAGCAGTGGAAATGAGTTATTTGAGAGGAGCCTGTGGAGTCACATGGATAGACAGACTGACAAATGAGGATATGAAGGAGTGTTATGGTCTGGATGTGGATGTGATAGGAAGCGTTAGGAGAAACACATTAAGGTGGCTTGGCCATGTGGAAAGGATGGAGAGTGAGAGACTGACGAGGAGAGTGTATGTGAGTGAGGTGGAGGAGGGGAGAGGGAGGGGGAGGTCAAGGATGAGATGGAAGGATGGAGTGGAGAGGTATATGAGAGAGGGGTGTGTGAGCTGGGAGCAGGGCAGTGAAATGGTGGGGGACAGAGCGGCATGGAGGCGATTTGTTTGTGACCACCCTTTACTGGATTAAGGCGTCTGGCAATAGATAGATAGCTAGACAAGCTCTTCCCCTCCTAAAACCTCTCTGTTCCTCTCCAACTTACTGTATTCCTCTGTTATTTCCCTAACTCTGTCAATAAGTATCCTACCATATACCGGTACTTTTCTTATTGAACTAAGAAGACAAATACCCCTATGATTACCACACACTTCTTTTGCTCCTTTTCCTTTGTACATGTGAATAATTATACCTGACTTCCAATCCTTCCGGGCCAATCTGCACGTCTTCCACATCTATTCTGCTACTATCTCTACCCCCTGCTTCTGCATTTCACTATACACTCCATCATTTCCTGGAGCTTTACTCATTCTGAGTTTCTTCAATGCTTCCACAATGTCCACCCTACTGATTTCTTCCTCTCTTCTCATTCCCCAGCCACTTATGCTCTCATTACTTTCAGTCTCTATGTTCGACAACTCCTTAATGGAGGCAACGCTGCTTCATTCTAACCTTTCATAATTTTGTAGTGTCATTCTCTCTCTCTCTCTCTCTCTCTCTCTCTCTCTCTCTCTCTCTCTCTCTCTCTCTCTCTCTCGGGTTAACTTTTACTTAAGCTCATCCTACAGATTTCGTTTTCTACAAAAGCAATATTACAAGTTTTCTATTAATACCACCGCTTGGGTATCTATTTTCTAATAATGGTGGCCAGTTCCATATCATCAGAAGACACTGTCCAGCAAACAATATTACGCTGCAGCAACGTTACCACAACGTTGTGTTTATGTTGCCACAACGTTATTGGCACTACATCGTGACAACGTAATATTGTATGGTTTTCTTAAAGTTGCCACAACGTTGCAGTATAACGTTTTTTTGCAAGTTACTGTATAGGCAACATTGCCACAACTTTATGTAACCTAGTAGCAACCTTTATACAACTTCACAAAACCAACACATATCTGTGTATTGTGAAAAGGAATATGCAAAGACATTTTTTTATTTTTTACATTATATTTTTATTATACAGAAATTTCCGAAAAATACTACTAATAATGAATCCATTCAATGCTAATACAGTCTTGTCACATGTCTTAATAACAATAAAAATAATCTATCTATCTATCTATTGCCAGAAGCCTCAATCCCGTACGGGGTGGCCACAAACAAATCTCCTCCACGTCGCCCTGTCCCCCGCCATTTCACTGCCCTGCTCCCAACTCCACACCCCTCTCTCATATACCTCTCCACCCCATCCCTCCATCTCATCCTCGGCCTCCCTCTCCCTCTCCCCCCCTCCACCTCACTCACATACATTCTCCTCGTCAGTCTCTCACCCTCCATCCTCTCCACATGGCCAAACCACCTCAGTATGTTCCTCCCAATGCTTCCTATCACATCCACATCCACACCACAACGCTTCTTTATATCCTCATTTGTCAGCCTGTCTCTCCATGTGACTCCACAGGCTCCTCTTAAATAACTCATTTCCACTGCTCTCACTCTTGACTTGTGTCTTTCCAACAACGTCCAAGCTTCACTTCCATAAGTTAGAGTTGGTATCACAATACTGTCATGTAGTAACTTTTTCACTTCCATGCTCCCTTCCCTGTTTCTTATCACTGCTTTCAAATACCAGCAACCTTTCTTCCTTGTTGTATCCTTTCAAGCACTTCACCCTCCAAACTTCCATCCTTACTCATCACACTACCCAAGTACTTAAACGTACCCACATTTTCCATTTCCTCATCATCCAACCTCACTGTACATTCACTGACTTCACCTCTCTCAAAGACCATCACTTTACTCTTCCCTACATTCACCTTTAGATTCCGTTTCTTACACACTCTCCCAAACTCATCCACCAAGCCTTGCAACTCCACTTCATCTTCACTGAACAACACAGTATCATCTGCAAACAACAGTACAGGGAGTTTCCAAACACTATCCTCGCTCACCAGGGCCACTCCAACATCCACTGCCCTACCTTGTACCCTATCTCTATTATAACGCCATCTATAAACAGACTGAACAGCCATGGAGATATGACATGTTTTTGTTTCAATCCAACCTTCAAATAGAAAAATTCGCTCAGTTCACTATCTACACGCACTGCAGCCTTAGCACCCCCAAATAATACTCTTCATGGGCTTCAACAACTTCCCATCTACTCCATATATTCTTAATAATTACACAATCGTTGTCTATTCACCCTGTCATATGCTTTCTCCAAATCCATGAAGGCTGCATACAACTTCTTTCACTTCTCTAGAAACTTTTCCACTAAAGATTTAAGAATGAATATCTGATCTAGACAACCTCTGCCTTTTCTAAAACCACCCTGTTCATCTCCAATTCCTCTGTTATTTCCCTAGCTGTCAATAACTATCCTACCATATACTTTTCCTGTTACACTAAGAAGGCAAATGCCCCTATGATTACCACACACTTCTTTATCCCCTTTTCTTTTGTCCAGGGGTATAATTATAACTGATTTCCAATCCTCCGGGACTCTACCTTCCTCCCAGGCCAATGTGCACATCTTCCACATCCATTTTATTACTATCTCCCCCATGCTTCAGCGTTTCACCACACACTCCATCAAGAATAATAATAATAATCCATCCATCCATCATCTAAACCTGTGTTGCCCCATGAAGAGCGTAGGAGCCCGGGGCTAGGGAATTTGGTCCTGACAATTAAGATGAGTGACCAGCCTCACTCATCCCTGAATGGCAGTACGTGAGCAATAAACCCCAACCACTCCCTGGATATAAACCTTCATCAGTTCAATCCGATTGGAGCGCCTTATTTACCCACTAAACCACCAGGTGCCACAATCTGGTTATATGGTTACCACCTAGCATAGTAAATGGTTTCGTGGTGTACAGGAAACCATTTGGCTTGTCACTAAGTGTAGAGGCACCCACAGGCACAAGGAAGAGGAAAGAATGAAGGAAAGAAAGACAGTAGAGGGAGTGTAAAGTCAACTGTAGATAGAAAGATAATAATAATAATAATAATAATAATAATAATAAATCACAATAATAATAATAATAATATCAATAATAATAAACTCTCATCTTAAACGTCAGGACCATTTGTCTAACCCCAGGCTCCTCCACTCCTCATGGGGCAACATAGGATTGGATGATGGGTGGATGGATAAACGGTTTGGGATTTACATACATAGTGGTGCATTAAACACCGAACAAGTGTTTATAAGTACCAGCCATGCTCGAAACCAACCAAGGATGTTCCATAAGGCCTCTGCGGCATATTTCCATTGGGGTCCTTTTGGGATCGGGATTAGGTGGGGGGGGGGGAAGTAGTGTTATTCTTGAGGTAGTCTCAGCTTAAATTAAAATACTTTGCAAGCACATTTTTTTCCCCACTGTCCCCTTTTGTCGATAAGGGCTATGGTGTTGCCCCTGGCCAGAGGGTTTAACTTTGGAGTGTGTAGCACTTAATGAGCCGCTGCTTTTCCTGATGTCTACCAATAACCCTCGGGTGAACTTGAACATCCGACTCTTCAGCCAGAGCGGAGCGCTTTAACCCACTGAGCCACGGTTGCTACAAAATACAACAAATAAAAAAATATTAGTTTGTTGGTAACATGCTTAAGACTAACAATGACTTTGAAGTGTCTAGTATAATAATAATACATACATATAAGGACGGCAGAATGTTGCAAGAGGATGGAAAAAAGGAAGAATATAGGAGAGAAGTGGAAAGCGATTGGGTAAATATGATTTGGAGCAGATGGGAGAAGTGGAAGGTGTGTGCAAGATATTCACAGGCTGTTGCATAGAACTGTGTGCCTCTCATGTCAAGAGAATCTTTAACTGGTAGGACTTAAGTTTCAAAGTGTAGGTGAGGTAAGGGGGTGGTTTTGGTGCAGCCAGTGGCAATTTGAAAGGTAGTGTTTTGTATGGTTTGTAAGGTGTTGTAGCGAGTGTTGGAGGGGATGGGAGTCCATGCTGGAGAGGCATAGGATATTGCAGTACTGACCTGGATGCAACCCGCTGGACGGACCTGTCTAGAGTGTGTTTAAGAGACAAACAAATCAATAACATGGCCTACATTAATACATATAACATTAATACATATAACGCTTGCTTGCCCAAGCAACGATACCAGGCAGCCTCATCATCATCGGTTAACGATCACTCCCTCTTCATATAGCTAAGTAACCTTTACGAATTGGCCAATTCAAGGGGGGATTAGCGAAGAGATATTGTAGGTGAGTTAAATTTAATTTACGTATCACCTAACTATGAGACTTGTTTGATTTACTTAGACAACTTTAGGGAAGAGTAACGACCTACGAGTTGTGTAGCGAGAAAATTCTTGCATAGCGGTGTCCCGGCAGGGATACCGACTTGGATACATTTAACATTTCTCACATTTTGGTGCCCAGAAAGAGGGCCCCGATTTGTTTACCAGAACTAATCAACATTTTTCACATTTTTGGTGCCCCGACCGAGTGAGGATAACCGATGTGTGCCGAGGCGCTGAATGTTTTTAAAGTTGCTTTTGTGGGGCACAGTTTACTACCACGTTCGGTTGAAGTGAAAGACGTGGACGTACGTGTCTATAGAGCTCCGGGAGGAAAGGCAAGCTTTTTCTCTGAAGATGAAAGGCTGAATGCTGAACTAGACTGGGAGCATGACCGTACGGTCCTTTTCCTTGGAGGAAATGATATCCATGAGGACGTGGAGGTCAATGAAGTTATGGAGAATATTTTAGCAGTGGTAGGAGCCATAGAGGGCTCTTGTAAATCCTCAGTAGCCATAACCCTCCTCGAGCCAAGGAACCTGCCATATGGCTCTCCAGTTTGTTATGGAACATATAAATTAATTAGCAAAGCTGTAAACCGGAAGTTGCAACGGGCCAGGAAGGGAAGGGATTTCATACATTTTAATGCCAAGCCTTTCCAAGCAACGTTGAAATCTGATGGCATACATTGGAACCATCATGGTAGGGAAGTGGTTCTGCAGAAATTTATAAATTATGTAGAACATAAGAAAGGAGAGTTCTATGCTGTACAAGCTATGGGTGGGCCTATGGAGTATTGAGGTAATAAATTCTGAGCTCGGGGAATGTGGGTGTTTTGGCAATTGAGTGTGGGGATGGAATAAAACCCTAGAGGTTTAATAACCCTGGGGAATAGGTTGAAATTATAGACCTAATCCCTACACTCCTCAAAATTAAACTAAATAATTAGCTGAGCTCTAATGAATAACGAAATTGGGAGAGGGGATAATTTGCACAATGAGGACTTAATCTCTACCCTCTTCAAAATTTAAAATAATCAAATCATTACTAAGTTGAGGTAAAATTGTGGTTGGAATTCATAATTAAATTATTAAATTAGAACTCCGTCAACATGTCTGTTTCTTTATTGCAAAGATCTTCTAGTAGTAAGGCAGGATGGGTAACTAGAGCCATAAATGATTGTAACCAGTCGTTGGACCAAATACCTCTGTCCAAGGAGAGAATTAATAGTCTCCTAAATATTCTGAAAGATCGATGGAGTAAGTATGAAGAGAGTTACTTAACTTTAGAAGCGGCTATAGTAAAGGCTGAGAATAAGGAACTCTTAGAGTCAGAAACTACGAAGTTTAAAGACAAATTAGAAGAATACTTAACTGTAGTAAAGACACTAGAGTCAGAATTAGCTGACACTGCCGTGGAAACACAAGTTGTGGCACAGCAGAGTAGAGCTGTGTTACCACAAATAACGCTTCCGGAATTTGATGGAGAGCAGAACTGGAAATCCTTCTGGGATCAGTTCAAATATTTGGTACACGATAGAACAGATCTCCCTAAAGTCACCAAACTTACGTATTTGTTAGGACAGGTCAGAGGAACACCATATCAACTGATAAAAGAATTACCAGTAGAAGAAAATAACTATGAGGTGGCTTTGACCATCATTAGACAAAATTACGAAGACAGGGAACAAATTATAAATCAATTATTGCGGGCTCTAATAGAATTACCCATGCCTAGGCACAATTTTGATTCCTTGCAAAAATTTAGAATTGCAATAAGTTGTAAATTAAGGGCCTTAGGTACTTACGAAGATATTAAAACATCAGATTGGGTGCTTTCAAGAATTGTGTCCATAAAGCTACCACCGAAAACCAAGGATGCTTTGTATGGTAGGTACCAGAAGGATAATTTCTCCTGTGAAGAGATAGAGGAAGACTTGATGCAACTCTGTAAACATTTGCAAGGAACATTAAACACGACTGAGGTCAAACAGAAGACTGAAGTAAAGAAAAAACCCACTAACCAACTGATTGGGAAAGTTAAGTCAGAGAAGACTAAGTATGTGCCTAAAGAAGAGATAGGTACTTTCCTTAGCTCCACAAAGGCCGAGGAAAAAGTATTAAAGATAAGGAATAGACATGCTGAGGATATTAAGGAAATAAAACCTTCCATGGTAAAAGACAGGAAAGTTTGTGTCTTTTGTGGTGAGCAACACTCCAGTGAATTTTGTCAACAGTACCCTGATTATGCTTCTAGAGTAGGGAAGCTTCAGGAACTGGGGTGTTGTATAATCTGTATGAACTCCGAATATGCTGCCGCGGACTGTAAGACTAAATTAAATCTTTGCTTTAAATGCAAAAAGGATCATCATCATAGTGCTTTATGCCCTAGGATGAAAATTGAGGTTCCTAAACCTGCAAGGGTCCATATGACAATTGCAAAGGGGAATGCTCCATTAGTAATGCCAGCTGCAGTACCAATAGCAGATGTGAAAGTATTGTTTGAGAATAGAAACCAATTAGTATGTACCCTGTTTGATACGGGTGCTCAGAAAACTTTCATTTCTGCAGACATTGTGAAGAAATTAAAGTTACCAGTTATCGGCAAGGTAAATCTAGCCATTACAGGATTCTTGACAACTAGGAAGGCTCAGTCTTTTGATTTAGTTAGACCTGTAATACAATTAGGCAGATATAAATGCCGTATAACAGCAGCTGTGCTTGATAATATGGAGACAAGTATATACATAAAGGGATTGAAGGAAACCTCTGATCATTTGCAAAGCTCAGGGATAAAGTTGGCTAAACGGAATGTGGAATCAGATACTGTGGGTCCCATAAAAATGATAATTGGTTCTGATTATTGTGGAAGATTCCTACATAGGACTTTCAAAAGGAATAAGGTACAGTTGTTCAAGAGTCCAGGAGGTAACCTTATTATGGGTCAGTTGCCTTTTCCAAAACAAGTTAAAGGAGAGGCCAAACTAGTAGACTCAGTGTTTGTTACCCCCACACAGTCATTGATGGTAGCTAGAATAGGTGCAGAATTAGAACCTACTCAGATAAATGACTTGTTGGATGAAAACATTGAACCTGTACACAAATTGTGGGACCTAGACAGTATAGGTATACACTCTGAGGAACCAACCCCTGAAGATAAGATAACTTTGGATCTGTATAATCAGTCTGTGGAATTTAAGGATGCACAGTATTGGGTAGGATTACCATGGGAACTAAACCACTCAGAGTTACCAACAGATTACCAAGCAGCTAAAGCTCAGTTAAATTCTCTTCTAAGAAAGTTGAGAGATAAACCAGAACATCTGATCCTATATGATAATATTATAATGGATCAATTGCAGAATAAATTTATAGAAGAGGTAGAATACCCTGTTAACCACAAAGAAGGACACTACTTACCACATCATGCTGTAAGCAAGGATTCAGTAACTACTCCCAAAAGGATAGTATTCAACTGTAGTAGTAAAGCGTCCAAGGGATCAGCTAGCTTGAACGATTGCCTATACTCTGGACCTACACTAACAGAGAAGTTAGGGAATGTGTTACTAAGATTTAGAGAGAAACCTTATGCTTACACAGCAGACATTAGTAAGGCTTTTCTCAGAATAGGACTGAGAGATGAGGATAGGAAATTTACAAAATTCCTCTGGCCTCATGATCCTCAAAATAAGGATAGTCCATTGAAAACTTACTGTTTCCGATCGGTGCTCTTTGGCTCTTGTGCTAGTCCTTTCCTACTTTGCAACACTTTAAAGCATCATTTTGAAAATGCCAAATGTCCAGAAATAGGGCAGGCTTTTTATATGGATAATTTGCAAGGTGTTGCTGATACAGAATCGGAAGCCTTGAAGGCTTATGAAGTACCCAATTCCGAATGTGGAAGGCAAATTTGCCATTACAGAGCTGGAATACAAATTCACCGCTTTTGAGGAATAAAATACAAGAGGACTATCCAGATTCTGACATTCCCAAAATTCAAAATGTGTTAGGTCTTAACTGGGAAACAACAGCTGATGTAATGAGTTTGAAACCAATTAAGTTCTCTGACGTCACTCTCACCAAGAGGTCCTTGTTAAGTCAGGTTTCCAAGCTATTTGACCCATTAGGATTGGTCAGTCCTATAGTTATTAGGGGCAAATGTTTAGTACAGGGGGCTTGGCGAGAAAAGTTAGACTGGGACACTGAATTAGGTGAGACATATGTGGAACAATGGGAACAGATTAGAAAGGAGTTTGAAACTACATGAAGCATATGTATTCCCAGGAAAATAAACAGTAATGAGAAGTCGCCCTTACACATATTTTGTGATGCTTCTCGAAGGGCCTATGGAGCAGTAGCTTATTGCGCAACAGGAGAGGATAGTAAGATTATAATGTCCAAGGCCAGAGTTGCGCCAATTAAAGAAAGAACCCTACCTCAAATGGAATTGGCTTCCATAGAAGTAGGAACTAAATTGGCCAGGCATATAACCACAACTCTTGATACTCAGTTTGAGGATATTTACATATGGACTGACAGTGAGATTTGTCTTTACTGGATAGGGAAGGAAGACAGTAAAATTCCTTTCGTCCGTAATAGAGTGAAGACTATTAAAGAGCTGTCTTCCAAATTTAAATTTATGCATGTGTCCTCCAAACAAAATCCAGCTGATCTGCTCTCGAGAGGTTCGACCGTAAAGAGACTGATCAAAGATAATTTGTGGTTTAAAGGTCCTAAATGGTTACTCACTAAGGACTGGCCTGAACAGAAACAGTACAGTATTGCCGAGGTTAGTGTAGTGAACTTGGATCCTGTAGTACCTGAGCCAGAAGTAATTGACATCAGCCGATTCTCATCAATAAGACAACTTTTAAATACTACTAAATTGGTTGTTGCATTTTTGAATAAGAAGGTGGGGTTTCAGAAATTAGATCCCCTAGAATACTGGCTGAAAAGAGTACAAAGAAATTCTTACGGGGAAATATATAAACTTTCAGGCCAAGACACTGGAAAAGTGAATAAGCTGATGAAGAATTTAGGCTTGTTCTTAGACGGAAAGGGTCTGATAAGATGTCGAGGCTGATTGGTAAAGGCTGATTTGCACATCCAAACCAAACATCCCATTTTATTACCTAAGAGTGGGTGCTTTGTACAACTTATTATAAAGGAAGCCTATGATTCCACTCTCCATGGAGGTGTACCGCAGACCTTAGCCCAAATTCGGGAAAGGTACTGGATTCCTAAGGGTAGACAGGTTATTAAAAAATATCTCAAAAACTGCATCATTTGTAGGAGGTATGAGCAGAGACCTTTTAACTACCCTGGACCACCAGCCACACCGAAGGAAAGGGTGAGCATAAGTCGGCCCTTCCATATAACAGGAGTGGACTACACAGGGGCTATAACTGTTACGGGTGAGGAAACTCCCCATAAAGTTTACATTTGTTTATTTACTTGTGCCTACACAAGGGCAGTCCATCTAGAACTAGCGGAAGACCTAAGCTCAGAGACATTTCTCAATGTCTTTAGCAGATTTGCCGCTAGAAGGTCTTGTCCTGTTAAGTTAATAAGCGACAACGGAACTAATTTCGTTGGAGCAGCACCTTTACTGTTGAACATAATGAACGACCCAAAAGTTAAGTCGGCGCTGGGAATCCGAAATTGTATTTGGCAGTTCACAGCTCCAAGAGCTCCATGGCAAAATGGATTTACCGAAAGAATGATTGGTATTGTCAAGAACTACCTGAGGAAAACATTACATAGAACTAAGATCACGAGAGGAGATTTAAGAACAGTAATAACTGAAATTGAAACCAGGGTTAATAATAGACCTCTGACTTATCAAGATGACACTAGGGACTCGCTAGAGGCCTTAACACCGGCTCACATGTTACATGGCAGGAAGCTCCATCCGATGCTTGTGTGGATATCCAGGAAGAAGTTGATGATCCTAACATAGAAAATATTGATTTAGGACAACACCTTCGGGAGGGATATCAACGTCTGAAAAGGGTGCTGGATACATGGAATAGACATTGGAGCGAAGAGTATCTTTTGAGCCTACGAGAGAGGTTTTATGGAGCTCAAGCTGCCAGCAACAAATCAGTTATTAACATAGGAGATGTGGTCTTAGTGAAGACTGAACAGCCAAGATCCCAGTGGCCATTAGCTAAAGTGATCTCCACACACCCAGATTCTGAAGGGATGCTGAGACTCGTAAAAATAAAATGCAGGGGACATACCAGTATAAAAACTATTGATAAACTGGTACCCCTTGAGTTAGCAGCCACTCCGGATTCAGAGAATGGTGAAGATCAAACGGGTCAAGAGGCGCGACCTAGTAGGGCCGCAGCACAGGGTTCTCGAGAACTATGGAGGGAACTCTTGGCTAAGGGTCATATTACATGATACAACGAATCATTTTCCGCCGGCCCCAAAACTGTGGGAAATATTTTCCCCCAGAGCAGTTGCGCTCTCTAAATTTATCATAGTTATCCCTGGTTAAAGGCAGAGGACGTAGAGACTGTTGTTAATTATTCAAGCTGTTTTAATAACCCAGAAACGACGTTCTCTTTAATAATTCTTGTTATTGATAAATTAAATGCTACTACATTTAACCCCCGTGGACAACTATGCATTGTAAATACATGTAATTATGTGGTATTTTCCACTGACCTAAGCTGCGTCTGCGCGATAGGTGACGTGGCAAGCAGGGAAAGATTCCCCTGTTAAGGCAGGTGAGGAATTAAGATATTTACATAGTTAAAGGGAATATTTGGTCTAACTTTAGTTTAAGTAAAACTAAGATTAATTTGTTAGATTTGCCCTGTACATATCATGATGTAATTTAACTGTATTTAGTACTGTAATTAAATAAGAGTTGGCAACCCACAATTCGATGAAGGGTTGGGGTTTGCCGCGTTCACTCACTCTGCACCTAGCTCTCGTGGAGTTAACACTCTGCTCCCAGACCTTGTGGAGTTAAGACTCTGCTCCTAGCTCTCGTGGAGTTAGCAAAGTTGTACATACACACCATAAGGACGCTTGCTTGCCCAAGCAACGATACCAGGCAGCCTCATCGTCATCGGTTAACGATCACTCCCTCTTCATATAGCTAAGTAACCTTTACGAATTGGCCAATTCAAGGGGGGATTAGCGAAGAGATAAGATAGAAGATAGTATTGTAGGTGAGTTAAATTTAATTTACGTATCACCTAACTCTGAGACTTGTTTGATTTACTTAAACAACTTTAGGGAAGAGTAACGCCCTACGAGTTGTGTAGCGAGAACATTCTTGCACAGCGGTGTCCCGGCAGGGATACCGACTTGGATACATTTAACATTTCTCACATTTTGGTGCCCAGAAAGAGGGCCCCGATTTGTTTACCAGAACTAATCAACATTTTTCACACCTTTCAAAACCCTGGTTTCCTAACCTAATACTGATATATTTCTCCCAATTGTGCCAAAAAATTTGCTTACTTTTCATCTCATACATGCTAGGTTTTAAACAGCATAAGAGAACAATGAAGTTTACTTTCCTTTCAATGAGAAAAGATGAGATTTGGAGGGCTTTTTACACAACAGAACATTGCCTCCCAGTAGCTGTGCCGTTGATGAAGAGCAGTTCGAATTTGTAAACAAATGCTTGCCATTTCTCGCTTGGCACTCAATATGTGATATTATTATAATTGTCCCCTCGTATACAGCCACGATGCAAGAAAAATATTCATGAAAACATCAAACAGATGTTTGATAACATTATGAGTTCTTGCAACAAAAAGAACAGCAAAAAATTATTAATCATAATAGAACAAAAGACACCTTCGTGTACTCATTTCGTTAGCAAACTATTCGGCGTTAATTCGATGATACATGAATGAAAACTGCTATTGCAGCGTCGATAGTGGAATATAATCTCCAATATTTCGCTTATTATGGTATATTTAGGCTCATAATTCAAAAAAGAAAATTCTCAGAGACGAAAACTCCAAGCAAGTTTAGACTTGAACACACGTCGCCACGGAGCGCCAGCAACTGATTCCCCAGCGGATAATTGCAGGCTCGTGGGAGGGTTGTCCCCCTGCTATATGACAGGTCGAACCTTCCTCTCTGTTGCCTCTCCTGGTTTGCTGGGATATTTGTGGCACACCTTAATATTAATATAATAATCAATGTAATATAAACGTTAGAACAATGTAATTATATAACATTACTTAGAAAATGTAGCAGCAACATTTAAACAACGTTTCAGGATAATGTTGCTACGTGGTTGCGAGATAACGTTGCGAGTAAACGTTTTTATAACGTTGTTACGATGTTATAACTAATATAACTTATAGACAACTTTTCGACAACGTTGTACATACAGTACGTTGTGTGTTTGCTGGGTGGTGGATTCGGTAAAATTTCGAAATTACACCCAGCTAACGAACATTTATATTAATATTCCCATTGCTGGACTTTAATAGTTTTTCTTTTATAAGCACTACCCGCAAGCCGTTTTTGTACATTAACCTATATTTAAGCCCGTGTTCCATATTCAAGTTCTTCTTCGAGATAGGCCCCGATCACCACGATCTTACCCTCGAGGTATGATCTTGGTGAAGTGGCACGATCATACCTCAAACGGTAGACCTAAACCGCCATTTGACGACACAGTCACGTTAGTGCAAAGACATACAGACATTGCTATGACATCCCACGACACCCTACGGAAGCGTCACATAATCCTGACGACACACTGCGACCATCCCTCAGTTAAAAAATAACGGTCACTTGACTCCAAGTCACGCCAAGACATCGCCAAGGCACGCAACAAGCTACGACACGCTACGGAACGGCTAAGTTACCGCTAAGATTATCAGGCCATTAAATATCCACGACGGTGGCCGGGATCTTCGGTGTGAGGCCGTACAGTATATAGGAAGGTGGAGTACAGAGTGATGTCACTTTTCTACTGTATGGTTTTGTTTTGTTTTATCGACTGCAAATATGTATATATTGTATTATTAATTGGGGATGACAGTTGACGTATTTGAAATAGTTCCTGCTTCCGACTGATCTATTTCAATTATTGATGTCCCCTACATTAAACCCCGTTCTTCCCTGACAGTCATCAGGTGATGAGTGCAAGTGTGCAATATAGAAAGGTACTGGGCATTTGCAGTCGATGGTGTTCTGCTGGGCGAGGTCCTTCACTTTTTGTATATATGTAAATTCTTTATAGCATCTTGTAACAGTTATCGTAATTAGGATCGACAGTTGACGTATATGGAATAGTTCCTGACTCCTCTGGTGCTCTTTCCTATATTAATGTATCCTATATTATTGTCTGCCTCAACTGACAGTCAGCAGGTGATGAGTGCAGGTATGTAATGCAGAAAGGCATTACATATCTACAGTCGATGGTGTTCTCTTGGTCGAGGTATTTATACCATTGGTGTAGGTCTAGCTATTGGTATCTTTAGGATTTAGTATAGGTTAGCGATTTGTCTGTTGGGGTATTAGTTTTAGGGTCTTTATTTTTAGGTATTTTTTTCCCTATTAAATAATGTCAAATAATTAATATATAAAAGAGAAAATAAAACTAAAATAAAAAAATAAAAACATTAAAAAATTAATATATATGTATGTACGGGTGTATGTATGTGTGTATGAAAGTGTGTTTGTATTTATGCATGCATGTGTGTGTTTGTCTCTGTATGTATGTGTATATACGTTTGTATATATACTGTATGTATATACATACATACATACCTATGTAGACTATATATATATATATATATATATATATATATATATATATATATATATATATATTATATATAATTTCCTGTGGCACTCCACGGGATGCAAAGGACCTCGATGAACTCTCTCCACCAATATTTGTCTCTTGCCATCTCCTTCAGGTCTCACCAACACTCCTCTCCTGCTTCTGTTTTTATTGTCCTCAACCAGATTTCCCTCGGCCTACCTCTATCTCTTCTTCGTCTAGCAGTTCACTGTGGCACATCATGCATTAAACTGCATTCTTTTCTATATATGTGCCCCAGCCACTTCCTGCGAGACAGTCTCACATTCATCAACTGGTTCCACTCTCGTAATATCCCTCACTCTTTCATTTGTAATTCTATCTTGCCATTTTACCCCAAGAATCCTTCTCAGCAGTTTATTCTCAAATCCTAATACTTTCTGATCTGTTGCAACTGTACTGTACCATGACTCATACCCATAAATTAAAATTGGTCTAACCATGGACTTCTAATTTTTACTTTAGTATGTATAGAAGGCATATTATTCCAAACAGATTTCAACATTCCAACAGCTCGTAAAGTCAGTCTAATCCTCTCCTCAAATTCATTGTTTAATGATCCGTTAGATGATACAATCGTTCCCAGATATATATATCGTGGTGGGGGGGGCTTGCGTGCCCCTGTGATCCCACAAGCCTGCCCGTGGATGTAACGACATCTGGCAGGGTCTCCCATGCGGGTAGGGTTGTGGGTGAGGGGTCTGACTAAGCGCTGCCCGAAACGTAGGTTACCCGTATGGGTCATCGGTACTGCCTTCCAGAGGGATCGCCTCAGTGCTGTCCTGAGTTGGTTGGGTGTCTGGGCTGGGGGGTGTTGGGGAAGGGGGTCTTTGCACTGGTGGGAGCAAACTTTCGTATCACGGGGTGCCCTTTTGGGGACATCCTCTGGGAACGAGGTACCCCGCTCCCATCAGACCGCGCTCGGTCCCCACACTCCCTGGTAGGCGGTTTCCCTTGGCTTCTGGTGCCAATTTATATTTAACAATGTATACATGGATACATTGACCAAATCATTAACCACTCATGTGGTCAGTGACCAGCCACACGAGTCGTCATCAACTGGTCTCTCTCTGGCCGACGACTCTGTACCCTCAGGGTCATCTGCCACAGCTGCAAGTTCGGTTGTTCCCTGTATTGAGTTTTTACCTGGTGTCTTTGTGAAACATTCTGACACAAAATATAGTGTCATCAAAATGGATAATGGTACTTCCTCCCGAAACCTGAATTGTTTCCAGATTCACAGTGGTCTAGTAACAGCATGTGGATTTACCCCCAAGATCTCTTTGCAGGGCGATGGCTCTCTATTGTTAGAAGCCAGGAATGAAGAGGAGAGTTCATGCATCCAGTTTCTAACTGTGGTCGCCGATTATCCTGTATCTGCCTCTCGTCATTTGATCCTGAACCAGTCCCGAGGGGTTGTGTACTCTCGTGACTTGATCTCATATTCTGATTCTTCCCTCTTAGAGGGCCTTGCTCCTCAGGGTGTTGTAGGAGTACAGGAATTATGAAGAAGGTTGATGGGGTTTTAACCCCCACGCCCACTCTTATCTTGACATTTGACCATCTTACCTTGCCGGAGGTTATCACTGCTGCGTGGTGGAAGCTAAAGGTTAAACCTTATGTTCCCAGACCTAGAAGATGCTATTATTGTCAAAGATTTGGTCACGTCTGCCGTTCTTGCAGGCGGGAAGCGTCTGGCCTTCCTGAGGTCTGTGGAAATTGTGGTGGAATTTCTCATGGTATAGATGATTGTTCTCAACCCTAAATGTTTGAACTGTGGAGGAGCACATGCAGCCTCCTCAAGGGATTGCGAAGTATACAGATATGAATACGAGATCATTTCTGTCCGAACGAAGGAGAAAATTTCCTTTTCTGAGGCAAAGGCCAGGGTAAGGGAGTGGTTCATTCGCCCTGGGGTTACTTTTGCTGCTGCGTTGGCTCGCCATAAAGCTACCCGGCAGGTGCCCCTGCCATCACGCAATGCCCCATCAAATTCTCGGGGTTCTACTTCCAGGCCTTCTCACCCGGGGGGTTCCACTGAGGGAGTGCAGCCTGGAAGCAGCTGTGCTTCCTCCAAGGAGGTGCCTCCTGTCTCTGGGGGTGTCCCCTCTGCGATGGTTCTTCCAGCGTCTGGGAGTGCCTCCACCATCCCAGTTCCTCCAGTTCCTCCTATGACAAACACCCGTGTCGATGCTACACTTTGCTTTGACACATCCAAAACTCCCGATGTCCTTCCTGTGCATCCTTGTCCTGACATATAAAAAAAAAAACAGCGTCTCTCATACTTCTGTATCAGCTGCTACTTCCGTACTGACTGCTGCTCCTGTACCATCTGCTTGCTCTGCTACTGTTGCTCACTCTTCATTACAATGTGGCACTATAGTTTCTAATGCTTTAAGTTCTGGTGCAGAGATGGAGGTTGCATCTGCCAACCTCAAACGAGTGAGGAGTGAGGAGTTTTTGGGTGACTCCCCTCCTTCTAAGGTTCAAACTTCTGTACCACATGAGGATTCTGAGGGGGCTCTTCGCTCGACAACCCAGCCAGTGGTGGCGTCTAAGTCTGTGGGTGTTCATGATGGCCCTTCTAGGATTCCTGTCCCTGCCTCTTCCTCAGGTGTGGTGGGGCCTGGGTCTTTAGATACTCATAGAGCTCAGTCGCTTGCTCCCTCTGATCCGCCATCCAGCAGCCAACCTTTGGATGATTTGGTTAGGGGGGGTTCCCGAGGTGCCAGCTGAACCCTCACATGGGTGTGCAGACGGGGCACGTGGGTCTTCCAAGAAGATCTCTGTGCTTCGGACTCATTCTGGCGATGGGCGGGACATGTCTCGGGGTAAGGGTACTTCCACCCATGGAAACTCTAAATCTTCATTGCCTTCTCGGTTGGTGAGGCAGAGCACCACGCCTAGGAAGAAGGGCTTTCACTCCCTTCCCAACGAGGTTGCTACATAGCTTTCTAAGTTCATAATATTTAATACTAATCACTATGGCTCAATCAGTATCAATCTGTCTTCAGTGGAACTGTAGAGGTGCCATGGCAAATTGGGAGGAATTGCAGTTATTACTCTCTGCTCTGAACCCACTATGTGTGTGTCTTCAGGAGACAGTGGTGGGGGACAGACAGTTCCCTTCCATTAGGGGGTATAAGGCCTTCCATGCATCTCCTCCTGGTGGTCACAGCGGTGGATGTGCAATTTTGTGCCGTTCTGATGTCCCCTTTATTTCCTTTGAGATTCAGTCCCCCTTTCAAGTTCTAGCCGTACAAATGCACGTTGGGAGGTGCTATACCATCTGTTGTCTGTACCTTCCACCTTCCGTTCCTGTTATACGTGCTGATCTAGAAACCCTTATCAGCCAACTTGCACCCCCTTTCCTACTCCTTGGTGACCTTAATGGCCGCCATCCTTTGTGGGGTGACTCACTTTCAAACCCCCGGGGTGATCTTCTTGCCTCTTTGGTTGGGGATTTAGATTTGGTTGTCCTAAATGATGGAAGGCCGACCCATTTTCATGTCCAGACTGGCACTTATTCTGTCATTGACCTAACCATCTCCTCCTCTAACTGTGCCCTTGATTTTTCTTGGGAGGTTTTGGATGATCTACATGGTAGTGACCATTATCCTGTAGTGGTCCAGCCTACTCGCTCTGTTCCTGTAGCCCATCTGCCACGCTGGTGTCTGGACAGGGCTGATTGGTCTCTCTTTGAGGAACTATGTGTATTTGCCAACAGGGTTACTGATTTTTCAACTATTGATGATGCCGAATGTTATTTTACTAAGACCATTTTCTCAGCAGGGGTTCATTGTATCCCACGGACTTCTGGTGTTTTTTCCCGGAGACCTGTGCCATGGTGGAATGATGACTGCTCCATAGTAAAGGGAACTTACAAAGCAGCTGCTCGTAGGTATTTTACCAATCGTAATGTTGTTTTTCTAAAAATACAGTTTCGCAAAGCACGTGCTCACTATAGATGGGTCATGAAGAATGCACACAGTAACTCGTGGAGGTCATATGTCTCTACAATTACATCTTCAACTTCAATGTCTGTGATGTGGAAAAAGGTGCGCAAGATTTCTGGTAGGTTCTCGCCCCCCTCCCCTCCGGTGTTGCTCCTTCACGGAGAACTTGTGTCTGCATCAGATGCAGTAGCCTCTGCTTTTGCAGATCAGTTTTACGCTGTCTCCACAAAGGATCCTTCTCAGCCATTTGCCACCTTTCGTAGGAATCAGGAGAGGCTGGGTCTTGACTTTCGCTCTCGTGATGGAGAGCTGTATAATTTAGATTTCAGCCTCTGTGAGCTACGTGCTGCCCTTTCAGAGTGTCGTGACACTGCTCCTGGGCCTGACGATATTCCATACGCTATGCTGCGTCATCTTCCGACTGATTCACTTCAGTTTTTATTGGACCTTTTTAACAGGGTTTGGAGTGAGGGCTCTATTCCGAGGAGTTGGAAGTTGGGTATTGTCCTCCCCTTTCCCAAACCTGGTAAAGACCATTCCCAAGTCTCCAACTATCGTCCTGTCACTTTAACATCATGTGTGTGCAAGCTGTTCGAAAAGATGGTCAATGTCAGGCTTATGTGGTTTCTGGAGAAGGGTTGCTTTCTCTCTCCGTCGCAGAGTGGTCACCGTAAATTACGGTGCACTTCAGACAACCTTATCAGGCTCGAGGCGTCAATCTGTGAAGCTTTTGCCTCCAAGCAACATCTTGTGGCTGTGTTTTTTTGACCTTGAGAAGGCTTATGACACTGCCTGGCGCTATGGCATCCCCAACAACTTCATGCCTTTGGTTTACGTGGTCGCCTGCCTGTGTTGCTTGGAGACTTCTTGACTGATCGTGTATTTCAGGTCCGTGTGAGTTCTACCCTCTCTGCGCCACTGTGCTAGGAGGAAGGTGTCCCACAGGGGAGTGTCTTAAGTGCTTCCCTGTTTGCAGTGGCCATTAATGGTATCATTGACACTGTGCCTGCTGGGGTATCCTCATCCCTTTATGTGGATGACTTAGCTATATGGTTTTCTGGCTCCCGCATGTCTGCTATTTGAGCGGCGGATGCAACTTGCCTTGGACAAGATTTCTGCCTGGGCCACTTCCAAGGGTTTTCGGTTTTCCCCTTCAAAGACTGTGGCTATGCACTTCTGTAGGATGAGAGGGGTACACCCGGACCCTGATCTCCAGCTTTGTGGCAGGAAACTCCGTTGTGTGACAGAGACGAAATTCTTGGGCCTGACTTTTGATTG
>NC_136961.1:11151285-11173785 GCF_032717465.1 Coenobita brevimanus
CTACTTCTACTCCTACTACCACCACCACCACTGCTACTATTATTATTACTACTACTACTACTACTACTACTACCACCACTACTACTACTACTACTACCACTACTACTACTACTACTACTACTACCACTACTACTACTACCACTACTACTACTACTACTACTACTACTACTACTACTACTACTAATAATAATAATAATAATAATCATAATAATACTGCTACTACTACTACTACTACTACTACTACTACTAATAATAATAATAATAACAAAAAACGGTGCAGAGGCAGAGCAAACCCGTCCCCAGCAGTCATTTTGGTGCTGACGTATAAACACAACAGGATAGTGAAGGATGTCACTTATCAAATTTCGAGTAAATCGGGTGAAAACTGACGATTTAATGCCCAATTGAAATTTTAGGCCCGACCCACTTGACATTAACCCTCCTACTGCTAACTGGGGGGGTGACCCCCATGATGTAATGAAACATGTTAGAGGATCCAGATTTGAAAGATTCACCGGTAGGCGATTTTTTCACGTCGATATGACAAATTTTAAAAGAGTTATGGTTAAAAAATAGTTTTTTTTAAAACAATTTTTGGGCCTATAGCCTGGGCTTTGGCCCAATTTGGCCTAAAACTTAACCAGGTGATCAATAGGTCATAACCCACGATTCCTGTTGCTTTAATCCAAATCGCACCAGTAGTTATCGTGTACAGCTGTTATCACATGCACAGCGACCATGGTTCCATAGGTACTGTACCTGGCGCCAAGTGACGACTTGGCTGAAATTTCGAGTCTTATAGAATTGAATGAAACACACATAATCATCTTGGAAATGTTCACGCGCATCCGGCAATATATATATATATATATATATATATATATATATATATATATAACATGAAGTCACGTGGTGGTGAGATAAAATGGTCAGAAGATGAACAGCTGGTGGCGTGAGCAGGCCACCACCCATGTTGAGCGAGGTGATGAAGGGCATTGTCCGGCAGCCTGTAGTTATTATTATGGCCTTGGGCAAGGATCAGGTGATTACTGTATCATCAAGTCTCTCTCTCTCTCTCTCTCAGAAAAATTCCCTTTATCTCTCTCTCTCTCTCTCGTGTATGTGTGTGTGTGTGTGTGTGTGTGTGTGTGTGTGCTGATCCCCTAGCGCCTGGTGCGGAGTTGGCGAAGTCACTGGGAGGAAAATTTCCGTGCCTGCTCCATGGTGTCCGCGCGCACGTATTCTGAGTGTATATGGGGCAGTGCGTGGGTGGTTTCAAGAGTTGCCACATATGCATACTTTTTTTTTTTTTTTAAATAACAGAACAGAGGAAGGCAAACCAAATGAGTAAAAAAAATAATCCAAACACCAGATTACTGGGGTCCTTCATTCAAATAATACCTGTAACAGTTGGACTTGGTCAAGGATGAGATGGAGGGATGGAGTGGACAGGTATATGAGAGAGGGGAGTGTGAATTGGGAGCGCGGCAGTGAAATGGCGGGGGATAGGGCTACGTGGAGGCGATTTGTTTGTGGCCACCCCGTATGGGATTAAGGCATCTGGCAATGGATAAATAGATAGATAGTTGGACTTTAACTGCTGTAGGTTGAAGTTTGGAGGGAAACAACTCAGCGATGCAGTTCAGGGAATGAAAGAATTCTGATAGGCAGAAGTTCAGTAATATGGCTAAGTGATGTTCCAGTCATGAGCGCTGCCAGATGCCCGTGTAGCACGAGGGAAGGCATGGAGGGGTGGCACAATGGACGCAACTTCGTCTGTGCATTTGCCATAAAAATACCTGTAAAAAAATGCAAGGGAGGGAACATTCCTTCTTACTTGCAGGGGAGGTAATTTATTTATAAGATCAGGGTTATTAATAATTCCAACAGCTTTGTTCTGAATTTTGTCTAGTTGTTTTAATGCAACCTCTCCACATCCATTCCACATGGCTTAGCAATATTCAAGCTGAGAGCGCACATGACTCATAAATTATAGCTAACTGCTCGTCAGTGAAGAAGTTACGGACTCTGTACAATAATCCAAGTTTCTTTGAGGCAGTTTTAGCGAGTGATCTGACATGAGAGGTCCAGCTGAGGGCATTGTTAAGTAAGATCCCGAGAATTTCAATACTTTTGGAGGTAATATACGAATTGGCAATATCTGTCTATTAGTGAACTGTATATATTTGGTTTTACTAGCATTAAATGAGACAAGGTTGTTTTGTCGGCATTCATTGATCGTAGATAAGTCTTGATTTATGGAGATGGCTGTACTGAGTTGAGAGTTAGAGAAATCAGACGTCATCTAATCCTGTGTTTCCCCATGAGGAGTGTAGGAGCCCGGGACTAGGTAAGTTGTCCTGACATTTAAGATGAGAGTGACCAGCCTCACTCATCCCTAAGTGGCATTAAGTGAGCAATAAACCTCAACCTGCCCTTGGATATAACTTGCACAATCTCATTCTGAATGGTGTGCCTTGATTACCCTCTAAACCACCAGGCGCCGCAGTTTGGTTATATGGTTTCTACCCAGCGTAGTAAATGGTTTCCGGGTGTATAGGAAACCATTTGGCTTGTCACTCAGTGTAGAGTCACCTGTTGACAGAAGGAAGAGGAAAGAATGAAGGTGAGAAAGACAACAGAGGAGGGAAGGAAAAAAGGAAGGAAGAGAGGAATGGGCAGTCACTCACGAGGAGCACTACATCGAGTGACTGGATGGTGAGAGCCCCCACCTACCACCAATGATAATAATAATAATAAAGATAATAAAAATAAAATAATAATAATAATAATAATAATAGTAATCACCATCATCATCATCATCATCCGGACCTCTTTTCCCACTCTAGGACAGGGAGAAGAGTAGCAATGTCCAGACGGCCCAAATTTGCCCAGTCCAATGGGCCATGCGTCCATTCACTCATCATTCAAGCCCCCGGAATCCTGGCTTTATTGGATATGCCAAAAACATTCACCACGATCTGTAGCTTCACATAAACGTATCCGATTGAGTCAATAGGGACGCTGTCACGTAAAAAACGGGTGCCAAATCCCTGATCATGCACTTCTCCTCGCAACATTCATCCAGCCAGCTCGATCTCTTGTCAGTTCCCTAGCCTACCAACTTCCAAATCTCTCTTCCTCACACACACTCATCCACCATATCTCTCCACCTTCTCCTTGACCTACCTCGCCTCCTCTCTCCTTCAGATTCACTCAGATATACCTTTTTCACCACTCTATTGTTATCCATTCTATCTGCATGACCATACCATCTCAATACACTCTCTTCGATTCTGGTGTCCACCGACTTCCTGACTCCACATCTTTCACGAATCACATTCTTTCGCATTCTATCCACCCTCTGTACTCCACATACATTCCTCAGCAGTCCCATCGCCACTGCTCTTACTCTTGACTTTTCATTTTCCTACCACACCATAGTCTTGCATCCATATGTTAAAGTTGGCATTAACACTCCTTTACGCAAGCCTCGTGCAGCTGCAACACTCAAGCCTCTGTTTCTCATCAAGACTTTCATTACACTAGCTACTTTTTTTCCTTGTGTCACTCTGCTTTCAACTTCTTTTGCACATTTTCCTCTCTTTTCTATCACTGTACCCAGGTATTTGAGAAGTACCCAAGTATTTGATAAGTGATAATAATAATAAAAATGTGATACTACTATTACTACTACTATTACTACTACTGCTACTACTACTACTACTACTGCTACTACTACTACTGCTACTACTACTACTACTACTAATAATAATAATAATAATAATAATAACAATAAATATAAAGTAGATGTTTAGCTTCCTCCTGTGCATGCAGAGACAACATGGATTCTGCGTACCCAATCCTTCGATTTGTAGGCCGATTTTGTTGAAATCAGAGTGTTAAGTTTCACCTCTTTCTGGTTGTTTTTATTTTGGGGAGGGGGGCTGGCCTCCCAAGAATCTCTGTGAGGGCTATGCTCCCCAGATATCGTTGTATACATGAGTCCATTGTCAAACATGTACTGGTGTATGATATCAAAGCCATATCTGCAATTCTTTCTTTAAATTCTTAGAGTTTTTACCTTTCTGAGTGGGGCTGAACCCCCTGAAATTCATATATATATTGGACGATCTTCCCAGTAACCAAACGAACCCACCTGGGAAATGTCATTGAAATCTTTTCCCTTTTTCTGATATTTATTTATTAATTTTATTGGACAGATGAAAGTCCATTGCACAACATGTACTAAGATGTCAGATCATATTTGCCCTCTTTTCACTATTTTTGAGAATTTTTAATTTTATGAGTGGGGTGACTCCCCTAAAAATAATGGTTGCAGAATTATATGTAGCGGAAAGCCTATGGAGTAACCACATGAACTCGCCTAGGATGTTTTATTCAAATCTCTCTATTTTTTTCTTTTTTTTTAGTAGTGGGCTGACCCCCCCCCCCAGAGAATCATGGAGGGGAGTTATGCTTCCCAAATATCAATGTTTGTTTCTTCTAGTACATTCAGTGAAAACATGGACACTGCATATTTAATCCCATTATCCTATAATATGTATTTTGTTGAAATCCATGTGCTCATTTTCTCCTACTTCTGACCATCTTTATTTTGGGGAGGGGGCTGACCCCTCCAAGAATCTTTGGATGTTTACAGTACACTCTCCAAATATCGCATTTCGGCTGAAAGCCCATTGTACTACATGTATTAAGACATTAACGTCATATCTGCCCTCCTTTCACTATTTCTAAGAAATTTTGCTTAGGCGAGGGGGGCTGACCCCCTCCTTAAATTCATGGTTGGAAACTTGTATATAGTGGAAAACCTTTCCAGTAACCAAACGAACTCACCAGGAGAATTTCATTTAAGTGTTTCACCCACATCTGATCGTTTTTATTTTTTGATAGAAGGTTGACTTCCCTAAGAATCACTGGGGGAGGGGGGGCACTCTACTCAAATATCGCATCAAGGATTAGAGTCCATAGTACAACGAAGCCTATACTAAGGTATCACAGTCATATTTGCCTTTCTTCCCCTATTTTGTATCCTTGATAAGATTCTAGGGGGCTGACCCCTTAACAATAATGGTAAAAGATTTTAAGCAGTGGAGTACATTATCAAGTAACCAGCCGAACTGACCTGAAAAGTATCGTTGAAATCCATCTGCCCATTTTCCTTCATTTCTGATAAATGATATTTCTGGGAGGGGGGCTGACCCCCCAAGGATCATTGCAGGTTAAGCGCTCTGTACATTGCATTGTAGATAAGAGTCCATTGTACAGTCGTGGTCATAAATCCTCGTGTACCGCGTGCTTAGGCTGGCTCCTTCATGCACGGTAAGTTACATTTGAGTGAGGGGTTCGAGAGACAGGGGCCAGAGAGAGAGGGGAAGATGAGTGAGGGGACGAGTGATGGTGCGAGGGTGAAGTGAGGGACAGAAGAGAGAGGAGGTAGAGGAGGGAGAATGAAATGCCAAGTGGCAGTCATTCTTTCATTCAGGACACGATATCAAGGTGTTAATATTTGGTAGAGAATGCTGCATTACACCTTGTATGGCGACGTCAGATAACAAGCTTTAGATAGGTGGTGATATCAAGGACTGGCTCGTGAGAGACGTATACTGACGTGACAGATCAAACATTAGTACAGTCAGATATTTGTGTTTTTCTGTATATTTTGACTTCGGACGCAGAATGGAATCTGGATGGCTTTGACTTCCGTAGTGTTTATGTAAGAAACGTCCTTTATCATTATATTTAATAAAATTTTGGAACTAAATATGATATGCAACCTCTGACACGGCTGCGTCCACAGTAAATATGATCATCCTCTCCCTATATACTCCCTCTGTACAGTCACCATCATGTCAACTATTTTATGGTAACTCTATAAGAAAAGGCAATTTAAGATAATTGGCACAAAAGGTATGTGAATTTGATGTCTGTGCACATGAGTGGATATTAAAACTATATCTCATAATCTATTAGGAGGAAAATGAAACAAAGCCCTCCCAAACTCCCAAAACATGTTTATGTCAATGTTTACCTACACTGTTCAAGCCAAAGCAACTAGAAAAGCCTTAGTAAGAAGTCCAGTGGCGTCTATCTATCTATCTATTGCCAGACGCCTCAATCCCGTTTGGGGTGGCCACAAACAAATCGCCTCCAAGTCGCCCTGTCCCCCGCCATTTCACTACCCTGCTCCCAACTCACACCCCCCTCTCTCATATACCTCTCCACCCCATCCCTCCATCTCATCCTCGGTCTCCCCCTCCCTCTTCCACCCTCCACCTCACTCACATACACTCTCTTCGTCAGTCTTTCACCCTCCATCCTCTCCACATGGCCAAACCACCTCAGTGTGTTCCTCACAACGCTTCCTATCACATCCACATCAACACCACAACGCTCCTTTATATCCTCATTCGTCAGCCTGTCTCTCCACGTGACTCCACAAGCTCCTCTTAAATAACTCATTTCCACTGCTCTCACTCTTGACTTGTGTCCTTCCAACAACGTCCAAGCTTCACTTCCGTACGTTAGAGTTGGTATCACAATACTGTCATGTAGTAACTTTTTTACTTCCATGCTCACTTCCCTGTTTCTTATCACTGCTTTCAAGGAACCAGCAACCTTTCTTCCCTGCTGTACCCTTTCAAGCACTTCACCCTCCAAACCTCCATCCTTACTCATCACACTACCCAAATACTTAAACGTACTCACATTTTCCAATTCCTCACCATCCAACCTCGCTATACATTCACTGACTTCACCTCTCTCAAAGACCATCACTTTACTCTTCCCTACATTCACCTTTAGGTTCCGTTTCTTACACACTCTCTCAAACTCATCCACCAAGCCTTGCAGCTCCCCTTCATCTTCACTCAACAACACAGTATCATCTGCAAACAACAGTACAGGGAGTTTCCAAACACTATCCTCTCTCACCAGGGCCACTCCAACATCCACTACCCTACCTTGTACCTCTTTATTACCCCATCCATGTACAGATTGAACAACCATGGAGACATGACACATCCCTGTTTCAAACCAACTTTCAAAGAGAAAAAATTCACTTAGTTCACCATCCACACGCACTGCAGCCTTAGCACCATCATACATACTCTTCACAGCATTCAACAACTTCCCATCTACTCCATATATTCTTAACACTTTCCACAATCCTTGTCTATCCACCCTGTCATATGCTTTCTCCAAATCCATGAAAGCCGCATACAACTTCTTTCCCTTCTCTAGAAACTTTTCCACTAAAGATCTAAGAATGAATATCTGATCTACACAACCTCTTCCCTTCCTAAAGCCTCCCTGTTCTTCTCCAACTAATTTCTCTGTTCTTTCTCTAACTCTGTCTATAAGTATCCTACCATACACTTTTCCTATTATACTAAGAAGACAAATGCCCCTATGATTACCACACACTTCTTTTTCCCCTTTTCCTTTGTACAAGGGAATAATTATACCTGACTTCCAATCCTCCGGGACTCTACCTTCCTCCCAGGCCAATCTGCACATCTTCCACATCCATTCTACTACTATCTCTCCCCCATGCTTCAGCATCTCACCACACACTCCATCAATTCCTGGGGCTTTCCCAGATTTAACTTTCTTCATTGCTTCCACAACCTCTATCCTACTGATTTCTACCTGTCTTCTCACCTCCCTCCTTCTCCCAGCCATTCCCCAGCCACTTATACTCGCATTACTTCCATCCTCTACGTTCAACAATTCCTTAAAGTGTTCTCTCCATCTGCTCACTTTTTCTCCCTTCTCCACTAGTAATCTACCATGTTTATCTTTCACTCCCCTGCTAACTTCACTTCCACCCTCTGTCTTACTCTTTTCACTTCTCTCCAGAACATTTTCTTACAGTCCCTCCATTTTACACTCAAATTCCTTCCAAATTCCTCATCCACTCTCTTCTTACTCTCTCTTACTAATCTTTTCACCTCTCTTCCTTTCCACATATAACTCTCTCTTCTGCCTCTCAACTTCTTCCACGACCCTATTTCTCATCCATTCATTGTATGCTTTCTTCTTTTGTGTCACAGCCTGTTTCACCTCTTCAGTCCACCATGCTGTTCCTTGCACCCCCCTCCGTCTTCTCTTCTTTCCACACACCACATCACATGCTGCACATATTTCTTCTGTAAATATCTTACACACACCTTCCACGTCTCCCATCTGCTCCAATTCATATTTGCCCAATCGTTCCTCCACTTCTCTCTTATACTCTGCCTTTTTCTCATCCTCTTGTAACCTATCCACTCTCCTTGCAACTACTCCTTCCTCTCGTCTTTCCCTTCTTCTATTCCTCCATCTTACTTGCATCCTAATTCTGGCCACCACCAAGTAGTGGTCAGAAAGGCCACTCCCCCAACCTCTATAAACTCTTGCATCCAATATACATCTTCGCATCCTTTCATCCACACACACATAATCAATCATTGCCTTCCTTTCATTCAGTTCACCACCCACCCTTCTCATCACTCGCCATGTATACCTGTGGATCATTTTATGCCTGAAGAGGGTATTGGCTATTACCAACCCCCTCCCAGCACAGATGTCCACTAACGCACTGCCATTCTCATCTATCTCAGCAGGCACACCCCACTCACCAACTATTCCATCCACCTTCACATTACCAACTTTACCATTCATATCACCGATCAAAAACACTCTCTCATTCCTTCCAAACTTTTCCATGCACACCTCTACATTTGTCCAGAACTCTTCTCACTCTTCTACCACGATCTTGCGTTGGCGCATACACACGCACAATCGCCCACATTTGTATTCCAACTTTCAATAAACCACACAATCCTTGACCCAACTGATCCATACTGTCTTATGCTCTTCTTCCATCTTTTACTCACAACTATACACACTCCTTCCTTTGCCCTCTCATTCTCATCTACTCCTGCACATATACCCCATCCATACTCCCATTCTCTCACACTTTCTCCTCTCCATTTTGTTTCAGTTATTCCACATACATCCACTTTCGCATCCTCAAGCACCTGGACAATCTCTCTCTCTTTCACCTCATCATTCGCTCCTCTTACATTCCATGTACACATTACCAAGTCCTTTGTCCGGTCCTGGGTCGTCAACGTTTGGTCAGTCCTTGTCCGAGGCTTCTTGTTTGTTTTTTTAGTTAGTTGTTTTCCGGGGAGGGGCACTAACCCTCCGCCAACCCTTTTAGTCGCCTTTTACGACAAGCAGGGATACTGGGGGAGTATTCTTGAAAACCCCCCTACCCCCAGTGGCGTCCTGGCTCAATAACCTCATGCAGTCTTCGCGGCACAGAAGAAACAACGTTGTTGATGGTTTCCTGTTTTTTTTGTTTTTTTTTTAACAGCTTCCACTCGTCCTTGGTGTGCTGGAGGAGGCGGGCCCGTGTCCTCTCTTTCTCTGGCTCCCACGCGTTGATAATCTGGGCTCACACAGTCTCGATGGCTCTGCACTAAAGTTTGATCTGTCACGTCAGTATATTTCTCTCACGAGCCAGCCCTTGATATCACCACCTATCTAAATCTTGTTATCTGGCATCGCAATACAAGGTGCAATGCAGAATAATCTACCGAATATTAACTCCTTTATATCATGTCCTGAAGGAAAGAAAACAGACAAATAATATGACCACCATTTTGCGTATCATTCTCCCTCATTTTCTTTGGCACGATTGATACCGTAATAGTCTATCTATCTATCTATCTATAGCCCGACGCCCTAATGCCGCAAAGGGTGGCCACAGAGAAAACTCCTCCAAGTCGCTCTGTCACCCACCATTTGACTACCCTCCCCCCAACTCACCCCCCCTACCTCATATATCTCTCAACTCAATCCCTCCACCTCATCCTCGGTCTACCCCTCCATCTCCCTCCCTCCACCTCACCTACATACACCCTCTTAGTCAGTCTTTCATTCTCCATTCTTTCCACGTGTCCAAACCACCTCAGTGTATTACTCCTAATCTTCTCAACCACATCCACATCCACCCCACAACGTTCCTTCTCTTCTTCATTCGTCAAATTGTCCCTCCATGTCACTCCACATTTTTTTTTTTTTTTTTTTTTTTTTTTTTTTTTATGTGTCCGACTCTGGGCATAGGCTTCACAGCCTGCTATCAAGGCCCAGCAGTCCTCCTACATACCATACACCTCTACATGCTCCTCTCAAGTAACTAATTTCCACTGCTCTCACTCTTGACTTGTTCCCCTCTTGCAAGGTCCACGCCTCGCTTCCGTACGTCAGGGTAGGGATCACAATACTATCATGCAGTGACTTCTTAACTTCCTATTTCTCATCACTGTTTTCAGTGTGCCAACAACCTTCCTTCCCTGCTGTACCCTTTCACGCACTTCATCCCCCAAAGTTCCATCCTTACTCGTCACACTACCCAAGTACTTGAATGCAGTCACATTCTCCATATCCTCACCATCCAACCTTACTGTACATTCTGTGACTTCATTCCTCTCAAACACTATAACTTTACTTTTGTTTACATTAACTTTCAGCTTCCTCCTCCTACACACTGTCCCAAATTCATTCACCAAAGCTTGCAACTCCCATTCATCTTCACTCAACAATACTGTATCATCAGCAAACAGCAACACCGGAATCTTCCAAATCTTACCCTTATTCATTAGAGCCACCCCCACATCCACTGCCCTACCTTGCACCTCCTTTACAACCCCACCCATGTATATATCAAACAGCCATGAAAACATCACACAACCCTGTTTCAGTCCCACATTGAGATCAAAGAACTCACTCAACTCACCATCCACTCGCACCGTAGCCCTAGCCCCCTCGTACATACTCTTCACAGCACTCAACAATTTCCCCTCCACTCAATATATTCTTAATACCTTCCACATACCTTGCCTATCTATTCTGTCATAAGCTTTCTCCAAGTCCATGAAGGCAGTATACACTTTCTTTCCCTTCTCAAGATACTTCTCCACTAAACATTTTAGAACAAATATGTGATCTACACACCCTTTTCCCTTCCTAAATCCCCCTTGTTCTTCTCTAACTAGCTCCTCTGTCATATGCCTAACCCTATCAATGGGTATTCTACCGTAATAGTAGTAATAATAATAATAATAATAATAATAATAATAATAATAATAATATTATTATTATTATTATTATTTTCATTATTGTTATTATTATCATTATCATTATCATTATCATTATCATTATTATTATCATTATTATTATTATTATTATTATTTTTCTTTTTATTATCATAATAAACTGCAAACTGAAAAAAGAACTTCCCACAGCCATTGCCTAGTGGAAGCCGGGCTAGAAAGGGACCATGAGGTCAAGGCCACTGATCTTGCTCATGTCGCCTTAGGTCCTCATAGTCTACAGTGTATGTCCAACATGTCTTGTGACTCTAGTTGCAATTTTTCATGGGGCATGAGGTGACATCCAGAATATGCAGAAAATATCCATTGTTTTACTTCACGCGATCTCAGAGAATAATCAACCGCCAAGAACCATACTTCTTTCCTCACTTCATCCACCTTAAAGCTATATAGTTGTAAAATTTCAGTTTCCTAACTTGAGCGGTTCACGACAGAGTGGCTGCCTCACTCTTGTGTGTTCTGAAAAATATCCAGGGATCCGCTTGAGGACTGCGATCATATTTGGCAAAAAAAAAAAAAAAAAAAAGAGGACAGCTGACGAAACTGACCAAGTTTGAATGCTGTAGGCCAAATAGCCTTTTAAATGTCGCAATTTTACAATAAGTAAGAATATTAATAATACTGACAAGAATAAAACTTACCTCAGGGATGTGGAAGTTTTAATAATAATAATAATAATAATAATAATAATAATAAGTTGAGAGTGGCAGTGATTGTAGCATATTTTTGCATGTTGACAGGAGTGAGAGAAAGACAGGTTTTGGGATGGGCTGGACGAAGCAGTGCAGGAAATGCCTAGGAGCAATAAAGTGATCCTAATGGGCGACATGAATGGAACAGTAGGCACTGGTCCTCAGGATGACATAATGGGTTGTAATGGAGTGCTAGTAGAAAATGATAATGGGAAGCGACTGAAGGATACCTTTCAGGAAAGAAGGTTGTGCATCTGTAACTCGTATTTCAAACACAAAGATGCACATAAATATACATGGTATAGAGCAGGGGTTCTTAACCTGGGGACCATGGACCCCTTGGGGGTCCATGGATGAGCTTCAGGGGGTCCGTGAAGGTCAGAAAAATTGAGAACAATTTCGTGATGCCGTTTGGCATCATTAACTGACAAAAAAAAAAAAAAAAAAAATCGAAAGTCCTGAAGAATTCTGGTGTTCATTGACACAACCCTACCCCCGTCTGGCAAAGCTAGCTATGGGTGCTGTGATTCCGTTTGCTACTACGTACCTTTGTGAGTCAGGGTTTTCAGCTCTTGTTTCTATCAAAACTAAAAGTCGAACTCAACTGGATGTCAACGATGACAAGAGTGTTTCCTTGCCAAAGACCACTCCACAAATTCTCCCTATTCAAGCCAAACAACCCTGTCACTGAAATGAACTTTTGAGCAGAATTAATGTTCTGTTTTGTTTAATTTGCACAAGCTGGATGTATTTCATTTTATCATCGAGTGGCCATTAGCCTTTCCATGAAAGAGTGGGAAACAGTTCTTTGTAAAGACAGTATTATTCTTTGTGTATGTCATACACTGCGTGAGGCAGTTTTCAGTAAAATAAAGTACGTTCATTGCATGCAAAATGCTGTGTTTGTACTTATGTGCATTTTTGTAGGGAAGGGGTTCATAGCTTTCACTAGATTCGCAAAGGGGTCCGTGACTCAATAAAGGTTAAGAACCACTGGTATAGAGGGAACAGGGATCATGTTGAAAGAGCCTTACTGATTACATGCTTGTATAGAGGTTGATGCTAGGAATGGTTGTTGATACGAGGCTCGTGAGAGGACGATGTGAAAGTCTGTCAGATCATATGATTGTGGCATGCAAGATAAAGCTGAGAGGAATAAGGTGGAGCAGGAGAGAGAGAGAGGAGCAGTCAGGGAGAAAGACCGAAAGTGGAGAAGCTGAGTATCAATGAAATGACAGATGAATACAGGACCAAAGTAGAGGGAGAGTTAGAATCAGTGAACTGGAATGAAATGGATCTAGACGGCCTGTGCAATGCATTTAGGGATTGCTTAATTAGGAATGATAAATCGGTGTGTGTTATGGCAAGAGTAACAACAAAGAAGAAAGGTACGACATAGTGGGATGAAGAGGTTAAGAGAGCAGTGGAGGAAAAGAGTAGGAAGTGGCTAGAGTGATTACAGGACAGAGGTTCAGTTGAATAAGAACTGAGTATACTGAAAGCAAGAAGCGTAAAGTCAATAGCGAAGAGGAAAAAGGACGTAAGTGATGATCTAGAAAGAAAAATGAATGCAAATTACTCAAAAAACAGGAAGTTATTCTGGAAAGAGGTGCAGAAATGTAGAAGTGACAGCGGAAAGAAATCTAATCCTTCTGCTTACACTGTTAATCTTTTCTCCTCCGATCACAACCTTATCACCTTAACCTGTCCTATCACTCCGGTACGGCCTGTGGACCCTCCAAAGAAACGTCGTCTGTGGCACTTTGGAGCTGCAGATTGGGAGGCCCTCAGGCAGTACTACTTTGATTTTCCCTGGAATGATTATTGCTTCCATAGCCGGGAGCCATCTGAGTGTGCCTTGCTCTTTACGGAGGTTATTCTCTCGGGCATGGAAGCATACATTCCCTCCTCATATCCTTTGACTAATGCAAGAAAGCCTTGGTTTAATCACACTTGTTCTAATGATGTCCGCAACAAGGAGAGGGCCTATAAAAGGTACAGGAGTCAACTCACCCCTGAATCACATTTTTTATAAGTTTCTGCCCGGAATCGTGCTAAGTCTGTTCTTCGCTCTGCTAAAAATAATTTCATCCTTACTAAATTTCTCAACTCTCCAACTCGAATTTTTCCCGCTCCTTCTGGCACCTTGCCAAAAACCTTTCTAACGACTTTACCTCATCATCCTTCCCTCCCCTTTCCTACCATGGCTCTGTAGCTATTTCTTCTACTGATAAAGCAGATCTCTTCGCTCAGACTTTCTCCCCCAATTCCACCTTAGACGATTCCGGTGCTCTTCCTCCATCACTTCCCCCATTTGACCTCCTCATGGCTGACATTAAAATTTCTTCAACTGATGTAATTTCTGCCATCACAGGCCTCAGTACTAATAAAGCATATGGGCCTGATGGATTCCCTCCTGTTGTTCTCAAGAACTGTGCTTCTGTGCTTACACCCTGCCTAGGTAAACTCATTCGCCTTTGTCTGTCAACTTGTACCTTTCCTTCTTGCTGGAAGTTTGCTCTCATTCAGCCAGTCCCAAAGAAGGGTGACCACTCCCAGCCCTGTAACTATCGTCCAATTTTTTTTTTTTTTTTGTCCAACTCTGGGCATATGCTTCATAGCCTGCTATCAAGGCCTAACAGTCCTCCTACATACCATACACCTCTACATGTCACCACGTCGGCTTTAACACCCACCGTCCATATTGAATACATGCTAGGGCTGTCTCATACAGGACTGGTGTATCGGTATTAGCGGGAGTATTTTTACGACATGTCGGCGGGTCTTCTGGTAGATCAGTAAAGCCTGATTTAATGAAATCAAATCCTTAAACTGTTCCCTGCTCCAGTGGGGATTTGAACCTGGGTACGTTAGAACGGCAAGCCACCTCTCTAGCTTTAACATCCTGTATCTCAAAAGTTTTCGAGTCAGTTCTTAATAGAAAAATTTTAAAGCATCTTTCCTATCACAACTTTCTTTCTGATCGTCAGTGTGGGTTCCGTCAGGAACGCTCCACTGGCATTCTTCTCACCTACCTTTCAGACTCCTGGTCATCCTCCTCTCAGGATTTTTGGCGAAAGCTTTGCCATTGCACTTGAAATCTCAAAGGCTTGCGATCGAGTCTGGCATAAATCTTTAATTTCCAAACTGCCCTCTTACGGTTTCTATCCTTGTATCTGTGCCTTCATCAATAGCTTCTTTGCTGGTCGTTCTATATCTGCTGTTGTAGACGGCCATCGTTCGTCTCCTAGATCTATAACAGTGGTGTTTCTCAGGGCACTGTCCTATCACCAACTCTCTTCCTTTTATTCATCAATGATTTTCTAAGCTGTACATCTAACCCTATCCACTCATACGCTGATGACTCCACCCTTCACCTTTCCATTCGGTTCCCTCAACGTCCTTCTCAGCAGTTACTTCAGCAAACAAGGGATGAGGCTATGGTACACCTAATGTCTGACTTGGCTCGTATCTCTGACTGGGGTAATAATAATCTGGTTGTTATTATTGCATCAAAGGCTCAGCTCTTACACCTATCAACCTGACAAAATCTTCCACAGGTATACCCACTAATGTTTAATAATATCCAGCTGAATCCTGCATCATCCTTGAACATGCTTGGGGTTTCATTTACTTGGGACTTATCTTGGAAAGATCATATTACATCTCTTGTAAAATCTGCTTCCAAGAGATTAGGTGTGCTAAGCCGACTCTGTACCGTCTTTACCCCTGCACAATTGTTGACTCTATGCAGGGGTTTTATCCACCCCTGGGTGGAGTACAACTCTCTTGTGTGGGGAGGCTCCCCACATAGAGCTCTTCTCTATAGGGTGGAGTCAAAGGCTTCTCGTCTCATTAACTCCTCTCCTCTTACTGACTCCCTTCAACCTCTTTCTCTTCGCCTCACTGTTGCATCTTTATCTCTTTTCTATCGCTACTTCAATGGTCACTGCTCCTCTGAACTGTATGCATGCATTCCTCCACTTCAACGACAGGCGCGTAGCATCCGACTAGCAGCAAACTCTCATCCCATTTCTGTCGAACTCTCTAATGCAGGAGTTAACCGTTACTCCCAGTCCTTCATTTATGCAACAGGTCAACTCTGGAACTGTCTCCCTCTGTCTGTATTTCCTGCTTTCTATGATCTCCAGTCTTTCAAACGCAGTGTGTCCAGGCATCTCGAAATGATCGGATCTTGAATTTGGCTGTTTCTTGTATTTTGCTTTTCTCCTGGAAGGAACAATTTTGCGGGCTCACGGCCTTTGGTTCCTTCTTCCTCACATAAAAAAAGAAAGTGGTTGATTATTAATTCATCGGGATGAAGTAAGGAACGGATAGATAGAATATTTTGAAAGCCTGATGAATGGGAATATATAGAGAAGAGCAGCTGTAAACATGCTTGGTTTGGAGGGTGTGCAGAGAAGGAATGCAGTACCAAGAAACGTGACACTGGCACAGGTGAAGAACTCTGTGATGCGGCTGAAAAATAGGAAAGCAGCTGGGGCTGATTGGGTGTATGCAGAGATGATTAAGTGTAGTGGGGAGAGGGGATTGAAGTGCGTGTTGGAGACATGTAAAAAGGAATGGATGAGTAAAACTGTGCCAGCAGAGTGGAAAAAGGCCGTGATTGTACCCCCGTACAACAATAAAGGTAAGCCAATTGAATGCAAGAAATATTGTGGCATAAGTTTAATGAGTTTGGTAGGGAAGGTATATGGAAGAATTATTATAACGTAAGAGGGGTATCAGAAGTCATAGTGAGTGATGAACAGGGTGGGTTTAGGAGTGGCAAAGGACGTGTGTATCAAAGTTTGCAGTAAGACAGATAGTGAAGAAGGCTTGCGAGAAGGACTATAAGGTACTTATGGTATTCGTGGATCTGGAAAATGCATGGATCAGTATAGACAGAGAAAGACTGTGGAATGCTTTGCGCATGTACGGTGTACATGGTGAGCTGCTAGGTGCTGTCAAGTGTTTCTGTAATGGTAGTGAGGCATGTGTAAACGGTAAATGGGACGTGTGACAAGGCTGTGTGATGTCCCCATGGTTGTTCAATGTATATATGGATGGAGTGATGGAAGAAGTAAAAACACGAGTAATGGAGAGAGGGATGGCCTTGGTAATGAATGGTGATGGATGGAATATCTCAAGTTTGCTGTATGGTGATGATGCAGTACTACATACAAATACCTCACAAGAATTTGGCAGACAAGTGCAGAGTTTTGTTGATGTCTGTGAGCGTCGTGTCTTGGGAGTAAATCCAGAAAAGGGTAATGCGATGGCTATTGAGAGAAGGTGACTCCCAGTATGATGTTACAGTGAATGAAGAGACTCTGGAATTGGTGAGAGAGTTCAAATACCCGGGTACAGTGACAAAAAAGAGAGGAAAATGTGCAAAAGAGGTGGAAAGTAGAATGGCACGAGGAAGGAAAGTAGCTGGTGCCATGAAAACCTTGATAAGAAACAGAGGCTTGAGTGTTGCAGCTGCACGAGGCTTATATAAAGGAGTGTTAGTGTCAACTTTAACATACGGATGTGAGACTATGGTGTGGAATGAAAATGAAAAGTCATGGGTGACAGCAGTCAATATGGGACTGCTGAAGAACGTATGTGGAATACAGAGAGTGGATAGGATACGAAATAACGTGATTCGTGAAAGATGGGTAATGAGGACGTCAGTGGACATTAGAACAGAAGACAGTGTACTGCGATGGTATGGTCATGTGGCGAGAATGGATAAAAATAGAGTGGTGAGAAAGGTATATCTGAGCGAAGTAGAAGGAGAATGGAGGCAAGGTAGGCCAAGGAGAAGATGGAGGGATAGGGTTGATGAGTGTGTGAGGGAAAGAGAGACGGAAGTCGGTAAGGCTAGGGGATTTAAAAGGGATCCAGCTGGCTTTTAACTTGACAGTGTCCTCATTGACTCTATCGGATACGTTTTTGTGAACCTGCAGAATAAGGTGAATGTTTTTGGCGTATCAGATAGAGCCAGGATTCCCGGGGCTTGAATGATGAGTGAGTGGAAGCATGGCCCATTAGACTGGGGAGATTTAGGCTGTCTAGACGTCGCTACTTCTCATCCTGCCCAAGGGTGGAAAAAGAGGTCCAGATGATTTTTTATTTTTTAATGCAAGAAGGAACCAAAGGCCAGGGGCCCGCAAACTGTTCCTTCCAAGAAAAAAACAAAAACAACACAAAAGAGAGCCAAATTCAAGATCCGTTCATTTCGAGATGCCTGGACACACTGCGTTTGAAAGACTGGAGATCATAGGAAGTAGGAAATACAGACAGAGGAAGACAGTTCCAAAGCTGACCTGTTGCATAAATGAAGGACTGGGAGTAACGGTTAACTCTTTCATTAGAGAGTTGGACTGAAAAGGGATGAGAGTTTGTTGCTAGACGGGTGCCATGGACCCATTGAAGAGGTGGAGGGATGCAGGCAGACAGTTCAGAGGAGCAGTGGACACTGAAGTAGCGATAGAAAAGAGATAAAGAGGTAACAGTGTGGTGAAGAGACAGAGGTTGAAGGAAGCCAGTAAGAGAAGGAGAGATGATGAGACGAAAGGCCTTTGACTCCACCCTATTGAAAAGAACTGTATGTGGGGAGCCTCCCCACACGTGAAAGTTGTACTCTAAAGGGGTGAATAAAACCCGTGTACAAAGTCAACAACCGTGCAGGGGTAAAGACGGTACGGAGTTGCCTTAGCACACCTAATCCCTTGGAAGCAGATTTTACAATATATGCAGTATGATTTTTCCACGATAAGTCCCGAGTGAATGGAACACCATGCATGTTCAAGGATGATGCAAGATTGAGCTGGATATTAATAAACATTAGTGGGTACTCCTGTGGAAGATTGTGTCGGGTTGATAGGTGTAAAAACTGAGTTTTTGATGAATAAAAAAAAAAAACATTATTTTTACCCACGTCAGAGATGCGAACCAAGTCAGACATTAGGTTTGCCATAGCCTCATCCCTTGTCTGTTGAAGCAACTGCTGAGATGGACGTTATGGGAACCGAATGGAAAGGTGAAGGGTGGAATCATCAGCGTATGAGTGGATAGGGTTAGATGTACAACTTAGATGGTCATTGATGAACAGAAGGAAGAGAGTCGGTGATAGGACAGAGCCCTATGTACACCACTATTCATAGATCTAGGAGAAGAATGATGACCGTCTACAACAGTGGCTATAGAACGACCAGAAAGGAAGCTATAGATGAAGGCACAGATAGGATAGACACCGTAAGTGGGCAGTTTGGAAATTAAAGATTTATGCCAGACTCGATTGAAAGCCTTTGAGATGTCAAGTGCATTGGCAAAGCTTTCGCCAAAGTCCCGAAAGGAGGATGACCAGGAGTCTGAAAGGTAGGTGAGAAGATCGCCAGTGCAGCGTCCCTGTCGGAACCCATACCTACGATCAGAAAGAAGGTTGTGATAGGAAAGATGCTTTAAATTTTTCTGTTAAGAATTGACTCAAAAACTTTTGAGACACAGAATGTTAAAGCAATTGGACGATAGTTAGAGGGTTGGGAATGGTCACCATTCTCTGGGACAGGCTGAATGAGAGCAAACTTTCAGCAAGAAGGAAAGGTACAAGTTGACAGACAAGAGCAAAAGAGTTTACCTAGGCAGGGTGTAAGCACAGAAGCACAGTTCTTGAGGACAACAGGAGGGATTCCATCAGGCCCATGTGCCTTGTTAGTATTAAGGGCAGTGATAGCAGAAAATACATTAGCTGAAGAAATTTTAATGTCAGCCATGAGGAAGTCAGAGGGGGGAAGTGATGGAGGAAAAGCACCGGAATCATCTAAGGTGGAATTGGAGGAGAAAGTCTGAGTGAAGAGATCCGTTTTATCAGTAGAAGAAATAGCTACAGAGCCATCAGAATGGAAAAGAGGAGGGAAGGATGATGAGGTAAAGTTGTTAAAAAGGTTTTTGGCAAGGTGCCAGAAGGAGCGGGAAGAATTCGAGTTGGAGAGTTGAGAGCATTTAGTATGGATGAAATTATTATTTTTTAGCAGAGTGAAGAACAGACTTAGCACGATTCCACGCAGAAACATAAGCAAGATGTGAATCAGGGGTGGGTTGTTTCTGGTACCTTTTATAGGTACCAGAACCACAGCATTAGAACAAGCGTGATTAAACCAAGGCTTTCTTGTATTAGTCAAGGGATATGAGACGGGAATGTATGCTTCCATGCCCGAGGGAATAACCTCCGTAATGTGCAATGCACATTCAGATGGCTCCCGCCCACGGAAGCAATAATCATTCCAGGGAAAATTAAAGAAGCATTGTCTGAGAGCCTCCCAATTCGCAGCTCCAAAGTGACACAGTCGATGATGATGAATAAAATCGCTAAATAGGTAAATAAGTAAAAAGATGGGGGAAGAAATCAGTAACCAAAAATATCACCTCCGATGAACAAGAGGAAAAGCCCCACAAAGGCCTTGACGTCGAGCTTAATGCTACCCTCCCTGCGCCAGGATGAGGGCGGGCGGAGGCACTGGGTGATGTTGCTGAGTTCAGAGTCCAGCCACTTCTTCATGAGGCCTGATTCCCTCACTGAACTTATGCTGTGTACGGGCAATTGAGAGGGCAGGGAATTAGTGGGAAGTTGAGATGAGTAGGAAAATAGGTAAACAGGTAACTTGTTAGATAATGAATGAAGGGAAGACTCAACCCTCCTAATTGGATCCTTCCGACCCATCCACGATCACTGCCTCTGCATTTGAAATTTCAGGTTATTTAAATGTGAACATACTGTTCAGCAGCAGGCCTTCCCTAGAATGGTACTTGAAACCCCCTCCCCCTTCACTTAAGACATGTCGATTATTCCAATCAGCTTGTCGAAGAAAATGCCTTTCTCTGCTCCACCCTATCATCGCAGGGTGCATAATAAAAAATCATTGTCACTTCCATTTTCTCAGACTGAAAACTGACATATTGTATACGCACCTAGTGCTGATACATATATAACCTTTTATTCCCCTCTGACATTCGTCACTCATTATCAGGACAACTCCTTTGTAACATTGTCCACGTGAATTCATACCTGACCCTGCACACTTCACCCTCTCCCACTCCACATCACACCCTTTGATCTTTGTAACACATTGCCACTTTCACCCTCTTATACTCCACATTCACACTCCTCAGTTTTCACATGGTGATGCAAACATGCTTTTTTTTTTTTCCAGGCCTGGGCAGGTACAGGACCCAGATTCAAGGCTCTGTATCATCACCAACAAAAAAGAAACAAGATGAGGGAACGCTAATAATCCACCTTTCTGCCTCGATCTGCAGGGAATACGAGGGACAAATTCTTTCTCTCTTACCCCGGCATTGGTCATTAGGTTACTACTAAGCATAGTGCAATTAGACGATTTCTCTTCTTTCAAGAAGCCATTTAGCTTATTACTTAGTGCAGATACAAAAACTAGTAGCTTTACATGAGTAAAGTGTGCATGTATAGTTGAATAAAATCTGACATTGGGCCAGTATGGAAAAAGAGAACCTCAAGTTAAAGGAGTTAATGACAGGGTACTCACATGCAGCCAGCTGGGAGTCTGAAATAGAGGGGTTTCCAAAACAGAATAAAATAGTCTGATGTGTGCCAGAACAAAAATAAAAAAGACGTAATCAGGCGAAAAACAGTGCACGCATTCTGCTGGTTGATGGTATACAGATGGAGTTTATTCCCATTTCTATACGAGGGATGTCTTAAGCTGAATGAAATCGTCAGAAAAAAAAAAATGGATTGGGGCTCACATGCGATCAGCTGAAGGTTTGTACGTAGAATTGATCCTGAATGCCATGGCGATAATGATGTTGCTGTACACGTTCTCTCTGGAGATGTACAAGTGGCACTGTCCGCTGGTGCTGAGGTGGAGAGACAGGGGTTAGGCCTTCTTACCTCCTATTCTTGTTTCGTCCCTAACTCTTGCTTTTTCTGTCACCTCCTATGCCCTTGCATCTCATATCCATCCTCCTTTTGAAGCCCTTCCTCATCTACAGTTGTCTCTATCCTACCCTTATCTCTACTACTCTCTTCTCTCATATCTTTGCATATCATCCTGTCCAGTGAACACTGATGACAGGGTAAATTCAGAATGTCTGCCATCTCATGATTAGTTTTGCACAAACCCTACTTTCATCAAACAGTGGCCTAATCCTGTTCCCTGTCGGGTTTCTGCTCTTCACACAGTCAAAGAAATCTTCGGGATTGTGCTTGCATTAGGGAGTTATCCGGGGTTCTTCATTGCACTTAACCCTGTCTACAAGTAACTTCACCCTTCTACACAAATGGGTGCATCCATTTGCGACTGCTAAGCTCCTCGTGTGTTGGAGTTTGTTGTAGCCTGCCTTTCTCTTCCTAACTGATGCCACTGTTTCAGTTTGAACAATTTAAGGTTGGGATAATCGTGATCCAATTGGCTTCAAAGGCACAAACTTTGTCTGCTGTGCCATTAAATAGTTCCATGAAGAGCAATAGGATTCATTTACACTAAGCCTTATTTCTAAACGCATTCCAAACCTTCCCCTCTCAGGCCATTGAAATCTGTTCTCCTAAAATCAGGTATGCCAGGCTGCTGAGGCATGACTTCAACACTGGGTACACA